>NC_057803.1:597581985-597756161 GCF_018294505.1 Triticum aestivum | reverse complement strand
CCCACCCCTCTCCTCGCCGCCACCCACCTCCGCCACACCTCCCCACCCCAGATCCTCTCCCCACTCCTAGATGCTCTACCCACTCCCATATCCAACTTGCCACCGTAGAACGAGGAGATCGCGGCCAAGATCTTCGGGACGCAGTGGTCGTCGTCGCGGACCGCTCCTCTGCCGACCCGCGGAACCTCGAGGAGTTTATGCGGTGGTTCGACCCCTCGGGCTGGTCCAGTTCGGGACGGAGGTGGTGAGCGTCCGCCGCAGCAGGGACGACGACGCGGGCTGGAGGGTGAGGCTCGCCTGCACTGGCAGCAAGCTGGAGGAGGAGGTTTGATGCCGTGGTCGTCTGAAGTGGGCACTTCGCCGAGCCGTGTGTGGCCGCCATCACAGGTAATTACTCAGTCCGATCTATCCCCACTGATGGCTAGCACTAGCAGTAGGCAGTTGGCCAGTAGCTATTTCCGATGGATCCGATTCTTTTTGGCATCTTGCAAGGGAGTCTGGATGGGTTGTTAGCAGCAATGATCCATAGTAGGCAGGGGAAACATTATGATTAGTAGTTGGCCTCATTGATCGGATCTGAGTAGCTGGGCTAGCGACGATTATACTACTATTGTGTTTGGGTGCCTAATTGACTGATTGCCCACCGTTGAAAATTTTGTTTATATATATAAAAATCTTGAAGGTGCCACAAACTGCCAGTAATGATGTTGATTATTCTCCAGTGAATGTGAATGAGAATGTATCATTTGTCTAGAGATGGAGTCTGTGGAGATAGAGTTCATTAGTTTTTGGTGTATTCGTCTAGAGTTCATTTAGCAAAGTTCAGAAACGCAAACAACATCAGTTCATTAGTTACACTAAGCATTTTCCTGCCTAAGTTGTATTTAGACTAAAATTTGCTAATAGACACCCCCCTTCATAGATCTGCTATTTTTTGGCGTGCACATAATATGTATGTCTTAACAGTTTCTAGCAGTTGTGTTCTATTGTTTGATTAAATGAATCAAAACCTGAAGGAGATCTAGATTAACAGTAGAATCACATAGTTGTAATTACCCGAGAAATTTTAACAGAAGCTCACTATTATGTCCTCCATCGGGCGATCTTGTTTGTTATCGCAGTAGAATTCGGTGTACTTGAATAAAATGCCGCTCATTTGCATCATTGTATTTCTGCAGAGTTTTAAGAAGAAATCTGGTACGAACGCACTGACCGTATACTTGTACATGTGCAGCTGAGGAACATCATGTGGGCTACTTCCAAGCATGATGTGTACGTGATGTAGAACTATTCCGTGATGCATTGGTCGTCCTTACTCCGCAAAGGAAAAGAAGTGCTCAACGTGGCAGGCCCAAGTCAGGTGATCTACCACAAAGCGATGTGATAGTCCTCTATCGTCGGAATTTCGGTCAATCTCTGATCCACTGTGCGACCACACTATGCAGGATATGCAGGGAGGTCGGCCCTTGTCCAGGAGAAGATCAGCACCATGACGGTGAAAGACAACCTCTTGGCGGCTTGTGGTTTCCATGGGGAGCTGATCTGCAATGTAAGGAGGCCGGAGTAGGCACGCAGTGCACACACAAAGCATTTTTCTCTGCTTGAGAACATGTAGAAAGGTAGATCTGTAGCTTGACACATAGGTATTTATTATTTTGTTAGTACCTTGGCAGTGAATTCTAGCAACGAGCAATGCATTTCGAGCAGCGATAGCCTGATTGGTAAACTAGTTCTTTGTGTGTGCTAGTACCTCACAATGTCATCCTTGTATATGCATAGATGAAATTATTCACCCCGCCATTGTCACTGTTTCCTAATCGAGTACAACAAACCTCCTATGGTTTTTTGTGCAAATTAAGTGTGGAACATTGTAGTGCTATACAAATATGTACCTAGCATTTCTGATGTGTATTTCCTTTGATTCCCTAGGCTTAACCTGCAAGCTATAATAACTGTGAATCGGTCTGTGGGAAATTGGGCTGGTAAATATAGAACTGTAGAGATGTAGAACTAAAGCGTAGTACTTAGCCATTTAAGTTGTTGGTACTTGGTAGTACCTACACAGTGAAGTCTAGTTGATTCAGGAAAGTTGACTTGAGATTTTCTTACTTATGATTTACTGATGAAACCTTGATTCTTGAATCTTGATGTAGGTATCCCACCGTTGATCCATATCCAGATCAGCTGCGTCGCCGGTTCCGCCGTCTCCGACCGCACTCCCCCGTCTGCGCCATCGAGCCGGGCCTGCTCACCTCCTTCTTGATGGTCGCGCGTCGGGAGAGCCCTCTGCCGGCAGCGACGCAGCCGTGTCTGGTGCCGTACATGGGACGCCGGCGCAGGATGCTGTCGTCGTCCGTTCCTAACACCGCTGTGTTGAGGTACTTGAGATTTCTCTCCCCACTACACTGTCTCACCCATTCCCCTCCACAAATTTCCACACAATCAAATCGATGCTGCAGTTGTAGGTGTTCCTTGATGCAACATATGTCAGTTTCTTTTGGTAAACTAGAAACTGACATCAAAATCAATTCCTGTTTAGAGTGTGTTGCTTGTATCTACTAGCTGGTTCTGTTGCTTACTACTTGTTGACTTTGGTTAAGTACTAGTGGTATTGCTGCTGGCTAGATGGGAATTGCTGAATGATTGCCAAAGCCCTGTTAGTTCTTTGGTTGTAACAACTGAACTTGTGTTTTTTCTTTTGGTAAACTGACATATCAAAAGTAGTGATTCATTTCAGTAGTGATCTGTGCCATGTGATTGTGCTTTTGTAGCAATGTAATTTTGCAGAATCCACTTGATTCTGGTGCAGAATTCAATGTTGTCCAATCATTTGGGCTTATTTCCTGCTGTGATTATCATCAATAAGAGCAACCGAGTGGTTTGCTTGCCATGTCTGGTTCTTATTTTGGTAGTAGTTTACTTTGCTTATCTAGTAGTATGAGTCAATTGGCCAGCCTAGAGAAGCTTGGTCTTTTACATTATGGTGTTAACTGTGAAAATGCCAAGTGTGAGAAAATTAGACCAACTGTCCATTTCTTGCCTGAATGCATTCTTTAAATGAGATGATGTGCTAGAGACATGCTACTATATTGCCTTGCTATAAACAAGATGGTGTTTACTGTATTGTCTTTCATGCACATTTGGTGTATTATCTTTTGACCTTCAAGAACTATCTTCACTGTCTCTCCTCGCTGCATTGTCTCACTCGTTCTCCGTCTATTTACTCTGGGCAGGCATGATGTACATCTGGTGGTCGTCAAGTCAAGGAACCTTCTCTTCTTGCTGCGACAGTCCTCCTCCCGCTGCTCTGCTCTGCTCAACAGCTAGCGTGCATGGCTAAAACAAAGGTAAGACTCTGGCCGGTCGGTGTGTTGAGCCATGGTGGTCTGTTTGTGGGGGTCATCAACATTGGTATAGGTTAGCATGTGCCCTTCAATCAGTGCACGGTGATGAAACGCTTCATTTGATGATGACGACTGGTTCCAGATCTGCACCTCTTGTTTGTTAATTTGGCTCATGTATGTTGTCGTGTCTGCGAAAGATGCAACCTGAGTGCTTTTCTTGTCCTTAAGTTTAATAAACGAGGAACAACATTCAGATCGTGCTCCATGGCGCGCATCAGCTGTTGTGTTTGTAATGTTTGAGTCTGCTCCATCATTGATCTGTAGGCCTACTTGACAGTCATAAAGTTGCATTATTTATCCACTGGTAGGGTAGGATATGCCCAAATGTGGTCAGTATAGGAACCAGGGTCCCCTAATTGCTAGCAAAACTTGTGTAATGAGCTCTTGTTACCTTCTACTGATTTCTAGTCTTGTTTTTTTAGTACTTCTGTATTGGTATTCATAAATAAAATTCATATGTTTCTGTATATGTTCTTTTAGATAAGTATGTCAATACATAACTAGTAATGTAAATGGTGTGACACAGTTCTTAATAAAAATGAAAATAACTTGTGAATGTCAATCTCATGTATCAGGGTCCTGTTCTTGTAAACCTTATGTAAAGCCAAAATTCTTGTGTGTAGGGCGACTAGTGATGCGGCACAACAAGCAGTAGCAGGCACGCGAAGCAGCAGGGGGAGGGGGTCTCTCGAACGTCGCTACTGTCACTGATTGATGATGGATGATCTCTCTCCCTCTCTTGCAAGCGTCTACAAATGCTGGTAGAAATAGAAATGGTAGCTCTAGTCCCATGTTGTTGTAGTCCCATGTAGTTCCTTTTCTCAGACTGCCCTTTGTTGCTTCATTTCTATGTTAATTCAGTCTCTGTCGAATGTATCTACTATCTATTATCGTGGCTATGTAATGAATCCTTTTGTGTTGAAAGAAATAAAATGGTTTGGATACATTTGTACATGCTGAGATGTCAAGCTTCTAAATGCATGTTGTGGAGGCCCAAAATAGATTGGATTGTAAAAGGGCCGAGGCCCAAAAAAGAAATGAATTATAGAAGGCAACGTCCTAGAAAATAAAATGGGCTAGGCCCATGTAGCTAGTGAAAATTAACAGAAATAAATATATATTGAAAAGGCCGAATTGTTGGGCTAGGCCCATGTAGAAAATCGAATTGGACCGGGCTGAATCTTGTGCCACGTCAGATTGCCACGCTGGATGCCTACGTGGCCTGGGGAGGTTGCTAGTGACCAAAACGCCACAGTAGACGTATTTTGGTCATAAACATCTTCGACCATTCCAGAAGAAAGGTCGCTATAGTTAGTTTATGACGGCCAGCTTTTGACCTTATGTTTTTGGTCACAAAAAGGTCACAAATGGAAATTTGTGACCATTCAGTGACCAATAGTGGTGGTCACAAGTTGACATATTTCTTGTAGTGAAAGTTTCCTTCGATTCCAATCCTACACCACCAACCACCATTTTCTCCGGATGAGCCATCAACCAGAGCATACACGGAAGAGAGTGCCATGGGGCTCAACCCTCCAGATCTAGCGATGAGGAAGGTCGTGTTGCTCAAGGGTTGCTGCCGGTGGCACCTCATCATCCCCGTGGCTGAAGGCGCCGGCAACGCCATTAGTCGCGTAGACGACATCGCCCTTTGACTAGGCGTCAATCTGGACGAAGCCAAATGCAGGGCCGATCTAGAAGAAATTCACCGACCCGTGCTAGGCCCGCCATCGCGCAAGTTAGGCCGCAGGACACCGCAGCCCGATGAGGTCCGATCCTCACATCCCGCCCACCGTTCGTCGAGACCCACCTGTACGCCCACGCACGGATCGGGTCACCGCTGGCCTCCACAAAGTGCTGCGGCCCGTAGACAAGGGGTTGCCGCGAGAGAGATCCCCCCTGCGGCATTCAGCCACGCGAGCTTCACACCAAATTTGGATCCCGCTTTCTTATATATGTGCCAAAATTTCGGTACAACAACCCTCCACATCCAACTCTATTTTTTTTCTTCCAGAATGGAGGAAGGGGACACTTAGCGGGACTTTCAATAGCAAATTTCCCATACAGATAGAGGCACCTATCAAAAAATACTCCAAAGGCTTCAGGATCACAGTCTCATTAGTTGAAGAACACTCATGCTAATCTACGTTATGTGAATTCAAATCATGCATTTATTAACTAGTCCACGGCCTCAGCAGCTACAATGTCAGAAATACAAAGAGGAAAAACATGAAACTAAGTTTTACATAAATTATTCAGGCAACCTTCCTTTTCAAAGATGCGATCAGCCCTATTGGTTGTTCTTCTATTCCACTTCACCCGATGCTCTTCTAAACCAGATAACAAGTCCATTATGTCTTCACAGAGAGGACCAATCTTGGGGAGGTTTAGTCTACAGAGTTTAGAGCTATAGCCACACCCTGATTGTCATCAATGAATACAATTGTTTGCTCAAGCATGTTGTCTGAGAGTAGTTCATAGCCTTGCTTGTTGGAGAGAATAATTCTTTCCTTGATGATTTCTCTAACAAAGATCAAACATATATGTCGAGGGAGAGAGAACTGACTCCCCTAGAATGTAGGCATGTGATGACCCACAAGTATAGGGGATCTATCGTGGTCCTTTTGATAAGTAAGGGTGTCGAACCCAACGAGGAGCGGAAGGAAATGAAAAGGGGTTTTTAGCAAGGTATTTTCTTCAAGCACTGAAATTATCGGTAATAGATAGTTTTGTGATCAGATAAATCCTAACAGGTAACAAGTAATAGAAGTAAACAAGATGCAGCAAGGTGGCCCAATCCTTTTTGTATCAAAGTACAAGCCTGCATGAACTCTTATATAAAGCAAAGCACTCCCGAGGACACATGGGAATTATTGTCAAGCTAGTTTTCATCATGCTCATATCATTCGTGTTCGTTATTTTGATAGTTTAATATGTGGGTGGACCGGTGCTTGGATGCTTCCCTTCCTTGGACAAGCATCCCACTTATGATGAAACCCTCTCGCAAGCTTCCGCAACTACGAAAGAAGTATTAAGGTAAACCTAACCATCATGAAACATATGGATCCAAATCAGCCCCTTACGAAGCAACACATAAACTAGGGTTTAAGCTTCTGTCACTCTCGCAACCCATCATCTACTTATTACTTCCCAATGCATTCCCCTAGGTCCAAATAATGGTGAAGTGTCATGTAGTCGACGTTCACATAACACCACTAGAGGAGAGACAACATATGTCTCATCAAAATATCGAACAAATAGCAAATCCACATGATTACTTATAACAAGACTTCTCCCATGACCCTAGGAACAAACGTAACTACCCACAAAGCATATTCACAATCATAATCAATGGAGTATTAATTATCATTAAGGATCTGAACATATGATCTTCCACCGAATAAACCAACTAGCATCAACTACAAGGAGTAATCAACACTACTAGCAACCCACAGGAACCAATCTGAGGTTTTGGGACCAAGATCGAATACAAGAGATGAACTAGGGTTTGAGAGGGGATGGTTCTGGTGAAGATGTTGATGGAGATTGACCCTCCCTCGATGAGAGGATCGATGGTGATGATGATGGCGATGATTTCCCCCTCCGTGGGAGGGATGTTTCCTCGGCAGAACAGCTCCACCGAAGCTCTAGATTGGTTCTTCCCAGGTTCCACTGTGAGACAGAGGGGCTTCATCCCGAAAGCTTCCTTATGATTCTTTCTAGGGTAAAAGACACCATATAGCAGACGATGGGCACCGGAGGCCTGCCAGGGGGCCCACAAGGTCAGGGGGTGCGCCCAGGGGGTGGGGCACGCCCTCCAGCATTGTGGCTGGCTGGTGGCCCCCCTCTGGTTCTTTCTTCACCCAATATTTTTTATATATTCCAAAAACAATCTCCGTGAAGTTTCAAGACTTTTGGAGTTGTGCAGAATAGGTCTCTAATATTTGCTCCTTTTCAAGTCCAGAGTTCCAGCTGCCAGCATTCTCCCTCTTCATGTACTCCTTGTAAAATAAGAGAGAATATGCATAAGTATTGTGATATAATGTGTAATAACAGCCTATAATGCATTAAATATTGATATAAAAACATGATGAAAAATGGACGTATCAACTCCCCCAAGCTTAGACCTCGCTTTTCCTCAAGCGAAAGCCGGTATGGATAAATATGTCCACATGTTTAGAGATAGAGGTGTCGATAAAATAAAACACGGACACGAGAGCATCATGATTATCTTTAGAACAACAACATAGAATGCCATATAATTTCTTATGTTAAAGTAACAATTCGTTCACAAGGTAAAGTATGAATCAGAAACTTCATTAAAAACTAACAAAATATGATCTCAGTCATTGGAGCAATTGCAATTTATCATAACATCGGTAAGAGTCAAATAAGAGCTTTTCAGCAAGTCCACATACTCAACTATCATATAATCTTTCACAATTGCTAACACTCACGCGATACTTATGGTTACAAAGTTTCAATCGGACACAGAGAAAGATAGGGGCTTATAGTTTCGCCTCCCAACTATTTACCTCAAGGGTAATGTCAACAATAATACTTTATGATAACTTACATTCGAGTGGATATATATATATATATAGATATCCGGATCTCTCCAACACAAAGAGCTTACCAAAGGAAAAACTGTAAAAGGAAAGGTGATGATCACCGTGACTCTTGTATAAGGGTAGGAGATAAAAGTAAAAGATAGGCCCTTCGCAGAGGGAAGCAGAGGTTGTCATGCGCTTTTATGGTTAGATGTACAAAATCTTAGTGCAATAGAACATCACTTTATTTTGCCATTGTGATAAGGACCTTTATTATGCAGTCCATCTCTTTTATTTCTTCCATATCACAAGTTCGTATAAAGCTTATTTTCTTCACACTAATAGATCATACATATTTAGAGAAAGCAATTTTTATTGCTAGCACCGATGACAACATACTTGAAGGATCTTACTCAATCCATAGGTAGGTATGGTGGACTCTCATGGCAAAACTGGGTTTAGGGATATTTGGAAGCACAAGTAGTATCTCTACTTGGTGCAAAGATTTTGGCTAGCATGAGAGGGAAAGGCAAGCTCAACATGTTGGACGATCCAAAACAATATACTTCTATTCGGATATAAGAAAACATAACTCCTTATGTTGTCTTCCTTGTCCAACATCAACCTTTTAGCATGTCATATTTTAATGAGTGCTCACAATTAAAAGATTTCCAACATAGTATATTTATATGTGAAGCCTCTCTTTCTTTATTACTTCCTATTTATTGCAACAACGACCAAAACTATGTTTTGTCAACTCTCAATAACTTTTATTCATCATACTCTTTATATGTGCAGTCATTACTCTCCATAAGATCAATATATGATCCTTTTTATTTCTTTTTTATTCTTTCTTTTTATTTAATTCCCTCAAGATTATTGCAAGAAAGCAAAGTCCTTTACTCAAAACTACTCTTTTTATTATATATCTCACGGGCTCGATTACATAGATAGAGATAGAAGCAAAACTCAAAGCTAGATCATACTAATAACTTTATTCTACTAGATCAAGAAATAACCAAAACGATCGAACTAAGAAAAGCAATAAAGATAAAGATGTGATGGTGATATGATACTAGGGCACTCCCCCTAGCCTGGCAGTTGCCAAGGGGAGTGCCCATACCCGTGTAATTAAATCTCTTTCTTCAGAGGTGGTGATGAAGGAGTTGTATTCTTCTTCTCCAACTCACGTCAGAGGATAAAATTTTCCTCCCTTAGCTCCTCATTATTGAGCTCAAGCTTCAATATCTTTTTTAATAGTTCCACCTTGTTGTCCTGCAAAAAACATGGTGGGATAGATCGGACCTTAGGGAGGCTTGACTTCTTGAACTCCACATGCATATTGCCTGGTTGGGTTAGTGGTTCGTCCTCCTCATCAGAACTTGTCTCCTCCTTACTCTTTGGCTCATAGTCTTCTTCCTCCATGGTCCAACCATAATGTTCCACATCCCCATATACTTTTGGGTTTGTGATATAACCAGCCATGTAGCTTTCTCCCTCTAAATCTTGGGATGACATCTCGCTCTTAATCTGCTGCAGAAACAACTCAAAACGAAAACATGAGATTTTTGCGTGGTACGGTGGTCAAAACATTCGAGAGATTATATAATGAATTTTTACTGACCAAAAGAAGTATTCTGCAAGAAAACGGAGTCCGGAGGGCACATGAGGTGGCCACAAGGTCGGGGGTGCGCCCTCCACCCTTATGGTGGCCTCATGTCTCTTTCGGAGTGCTTTTAATTTTCCTAATTCTTTGAATATTCCAAAATGGAGAAAATTTATCATTGGAAATGTTTTGGAGTCGGTTTACTTACCGTACCACATACATATTCCTTTTCGGAGTCTGAGACATTCTAGAAAGTGTCCCTTTTGTACTCCTACGGGGTTACGGTATTAATTATATTTGTCTCAACATTTATGGGAGTACCTAAGATATAATGTTTAAGTCTTTGACTGTTTACCACCTTCGGATTTTTACCTTTGACATTGTTGATTTTTATGGCACCAGAACGATAGACCTCCTCGATAATGTAAGGCCCTTCCCATTTAGAGAGAAGCTTTCCTGCAAAAAAACCTTAAACGAGAGTTGTATAGCAAAACATGATCACCTACATTAAACTCACACTTATGTATCATTTTTATCATGCCATCTTTTAACTTTTTCTTTAAACAACTTGGCATTCTCGTAGGCTTGGGTTCTCCATTCATCAAGTGAGCTAATATAAATAACCTCTTATCACCGGCAAGTCTAAAATCATAATTGAGCTCTTTAATAGACTAATATGCCTTATGTTCTAGCCCAAGTGGTAAGTGACATGCTTTTCCATAAACCATTTTATATGGAGACATACCCATATGATTCTTATAAGCAGTTCTATAAGCCCACAAAGCATCATCAAGCTTCTTAGACCAATTCTTTCTTGATCTATTAACAATATTTTGCAAAATTAATTTAATCTCTGTATTTCTCAATTCTACTTGACCACTAGACTGAGGATGATATGGAGATGCAATTCTATGATTAATATCATACTTAGCAAGCATTTTACGGAAAGCACCATGAATAAAATTTGAACCACCATCAGTTGTTAAAGATCTAGGGACTCCAAACCTCGGAAAAATAACTTCTTTAAGCATCTTAATAGAAGTGTTATGATCACCTCTACTAGTTGGAATAGCTTCTACCCACTTAGTAACGTAATCAACGACAACTAGAATATGTGTATACCCATTAGAGGAAGGAAAAGGTCCCATATAATAGAAGCCCCAAACATCGAATGGTTCAATAACAGGTGAATGGTTCATAGGCATTTCCTGATGTTTACTAATATTACCAATTATCTGGCATTCAACACAAGATAAGACAAACTTATGGGCATCCTTAAAGAGAGTGGGCCAATAGAAACCAGATTGCAATACCTCATGTGCAGTTCTGTCTCCAGCGTGGTGTCCTCCGTAAGCTTCGGAGTGTCACTTGCGTAGGATCTGTTCTTGTTCATACTCGGGCACACAACGTCTAATAACAACATCTACTCCTTCTTTATAAAGGTGTGTATCATCCTAGAAGTAATGTCTTAAATCATAGAAAAAATTTCTTTGGTGATATGTGAAACTAGGTGGTATAAATCAACAACAATATAACTCGCATAATCAACATGCCATGGAGCATTACGAGAAGCATTTATGACATTTAATTGCTCATCAGGAAAGCTATCATCAATAGGTAGCGATTCATCAAGAACATTTTCTAACCTAGGGAAGTTGCCTGCAACGGGGTTATCAGGTCCCTTTCTATCAATAATATGCAAATCAAATTCTTGTAGCAAGAGAACCCATCTAATAAGTCTAGGTTTAGCATCTTTCTTTTCCATAAGATATTCAATAGCAGCATGATCTGTTTTCCATAAGATATTCAATAGCAACATGATCTGTGTGAACAGTTACTTTGGAATCAACGATATAAGGTCTGAACTTATCACATGCAAATATAACTGCTAAAAATTCTTTTTCAGCAGTAGCATAATTTCTCTAGCACTATCTAGAATTTTACTAGCATACTGAATAACATTTAATTTCTTATCAACTATTTGTCCTAGAACAACACCAACAACATAATCACTAGCATCACACATAATTTCAAAGGGTAGGTTCCAATCAGGTAGCTGAACAATAGGAGCAGAAATCAAGGCTTTCTTAAGTATTTCAAATGCTTCAACACAATCATCATCAAAAACGAAAGGAACATCCACTGCTAGGAAAAGGCCTACTAATGGTGCACTGGTTTTGCCTACTAATGGCGCATTACCAGTGCGCCATTAGTAGCACGCCACTAGTATATCTTACTAATGGCGCACGATGGGTGCGCCATTAGTATCTGGTGTACTAATGGCGCACCAACTAGTGCGCCATTAGTATGTAACAGCATGCGCCATTAGTGTGCCTCCCGGGGGGCCATACATAAGCATGGCTTTGTCATACTAATGGCGCATTCTCTGTTGATGCGCCATTAGTATCCTTTGGCATACTAATGGCGCACCTGGTGGTGATGCGCCATTAGTATGAATATTTGGTTTTTTTTCCTTTTCTGATTTTTCCGCAGGTTATAAAATATATTATTAGACAGAATATAAAATATATTATTAGACAGAATCTAGACAGCAACATCAGATTCATCGAATACAATAGAAGATTAGTCTCCGAATACAATTCATCATATTAGTCTCCGAATTCAAAAGACCGAACAAAGATAAAACATTACAAGTCTCAAGACCGCGAGTATCGAGTTTGTCTTCACATAGAAGAGAGCTGTGGTCATCACGATGAGCATCATCGCGATCAAATTGGTCTTCACCCGGTTCCTCCAACGCTCCGTCCTCTCTCCCGCTAGATAGCGGACGTATCTAGATTTGGCCTCCGCCCTAGTGGTGTACCCTTTGTAACTATTACCGCTGAAACGGTGAACCTGTCTCCGACACTCCTCCCAGTCGTCGTAGACTCCGGGAACCTTACCCATGTACACGACATACGACGACATCTTTATGCACAAGCCAAACAACAGACAATACATAAGCAATATGTAAGTATGCAACAAAAGGATCAGAAGAGAAAAACAAGACATTAATGTCAGGACCCCGACTCAATGCCACATCGATCTAGCATGTAACACCTCATATCACTTTGCGGCCTCACGCACGGTATTCCCACGGGTGTCGCCTTACCTTTGCCCGGGACCGTTTGCGCCTTTTGGCACACGTATATGACAGTGTCGCTAGCATCCATATGATAAGGAGCCCGGGCTGACATGGCTAGTCGTAAACCCAAAGCGGCACAGACTTACAGGGACAGGCATCCATGACCCAGCATCGAACGTGTCGGTCATCAGCGAGTGAATCCAGGCTGTAGCACTAGGCTAGCAGGACTCTGGTGAACCGGGCTGTAGCGGGCTAACAGGACTCCGGTATTCACCGCGTGACATTTCCCCGAAGGGACAGACACAGGAACGAAGAAGGACACATGCCGGCCAACATAAGTGTTCCGGAGCAGTAGCAAGCTACCATGGCTCGGTGGAAACACTAGGAGACATTTCCCCGTAAGAGAGGCTACTAAAGATAAACAACTAGATGGTCAGATCCCACACATACCAAGCATTTCAATAACATACACACAATATGCTCGATATGTGCAAATACAACATGGCATCACAACATGACTCTATGACTCAAGTAATCTATTCAATAGGCTCCGAGGAGCGAGATATTACAAACATGGGTCTCATGACCCAACATTCAGAGCATACAAATCAAGCACAAGCGGAAGCTATCATGTCTGAGTACAGACATCTATAAATGAAAAAGGCTGAGAAGCCTGACTATCTACCAAATCCTGCCGAGGCACAAGATCGTAGCTGAGGTAACAAGCTAAACGTCGAAGACCACGCGGAAATACTAGTGAGACTGAAGTCTCTCTGCAAAAACATAAAATAGGCAAACGTGAGTACAAATGTACCCAGCAAGACTTACATCAGAACTATCTACATATGCATCATTATCAACAAAGGGATGGTGGGGTTTAACTGCAGCAAGCCAGCTTTGACTCGGTGGTTATCCTGAACTACGACTGCGAGTAACTTTTTTGAGGTGGCGCACACGAGTCCACATATTCACCATATCAATACACCACTATGGATCCGCTCCCGTCTCCCTACGAGAACGCCATCCATAGCACTCACGCTTATCTTGCGTATTTTAGAGTATCCACTTTCACTTGTCTATGAACTGATATAAGCAACCCAGAAGTCCTTTTCCGCGGACACGGCTATTCGAATAGATTAGGTTAACCCTGCAGGGGTGTACTTCTTCACACACGCTCTCACCACTTACCGCCGTTTACACGACATGTACTCGGCAACCTTCAAGCGGAAGCCCAACGTGGGTGTCGGCCACGACCTACCTAATCACCTAAGTCTCTAGTCCAGGTTTATCGCCTATTCGGGTTCCATCCATGAGGAGATCCGGCCGGAGTTTCGCTCACAGCCCCAAACGATGTGAACAGGGTTCCCGAGACACCAAACGGGCGCCCGGTACACCGTGCCACGTACCTACCGCATCACAGCCCACCCCTACAGTCAGCGCTGCCCACGGCCTCCAGCATACTACAAACACCAGAAACTACTTGCAACTCCTGGACAGAGGACAAGGGTGATCAAGAAGCCGAGAGGGTCCATTGGTTTCGGGCCCAATGCGTGGTAGTAGCTGAATCATGGATCACAAACACAGAACTCAGTTCCTGAGGACGGCTGCAATGAGACAACCCACCATGTACTCCTACATGGCCTCTCACCTCTACCTTTACCAAATCGTGTTCACACACTTAGCTCACACACAGTAGGACAGGTTCACACGCCTCTGAATCATCCCCGATGAATCAGACCTGACTCAACTCTAAGCAATAGCAGGCATGACAAACAAACATGAATGAGTAGGCACATCAGGGCTCAAACAACTCCTACTCATGCTAGTGGGTTTCATCTATTTACTATGGCAATGACAGGTCATGCAAAGGACAAAGGGGTTCAGGTACCGCAGCAAGTAACAGATGAATCGGTGTTGTCCTAATGCAGTAAAAGAGAGCAGGAGCGAGAGAGTAGGATTGTATCGGAATGAACAAGGGGGTTTTGCTTGCCTGGCACTTTTGAAGATAACATTGAGTCTTCATCAGTGTCAACGATCACATCATCGGTATCACGTCTATCGAGAGGGGACAAATACCGGCAACACAGAAGGGAACACAATCAATGCAATGCACAATATGATGCATGATCATGACATGGCAAAATGAATGTGTTTTGACCCAATGCAACTAGCAACAGATTAAATGAAGTTGGTTTGAATACAAGATTCAAATTCAAACTCCATATGTGATTATTTAAATGCCCTTTATTTGATTTGTGCTAAACAGCAGCTATAAGTTGTTCTAACATGCATGAAAATGGTACAGATGGATTCCTTGAATTTTTCTGATAATTTTTCATATATAAATTATTTAATTTGGAGTTACGGTTAATTTTCTATGAATTTTAGAAGTTTATATTCATTTTCTGGAATTTCAGAATTAAATTAAATCCAGAAAACATTACTGCGTCAGCATGACGTTGGCATGACGTCAGCAAGTCAACAGGGGCCGGCTCGGGTCAAACCTGACGTGTGGGGTCCACACGTCAGTGACACAGGGGCTAATCCCGCGTTGACTCGGGCTTTGACCCGCTACGGGGCCCGCTGTCAGTGTCACAGGGTTAGTTAGCAGGGTCATTAGCCCCTAACGACGACGCCACGTCAGCACGCCAGAGACCAGCCGACGGCGACCATAGAACACGGCGGGGCACGCCGGACTTGCGCTAGAGGCGTCAGTTTGGCGCGCTGAGGGCACCAGGGGATGGCCCTTGCTCCCGCGCATCCAGAGGACCGAGTGGGAGGTCGTGGGGTCGCCGGAACTCATGCCGGCGACGAGCTTTGGCGGCGATGGTGTTCGGTGGTGCTCGGGCGCGTCGCTATGGTGCATCAGTGAGCAAATGGAGAGGCTGGGCAGCACCTGCTAGACATGGGGAGCACTAAGAGCAACTCAGTGAGGCCAGGGGAGCACGGAGGCTATGCGTGCAGCAGCAATGGCGGACGGTGGCTTCGGTGCTCGTGGGGAACGGCGCTACGGCACGGAGGGGAGCATGCTGAGTTAGGGGAGAGGGTCAGTGACTCACGGCGATGACGAGGGGACGCTCGGCGAGGTTGGGGACGGTCCGGAGCCGGCGAATTTGACGAAGATGGCCGGCGGTCCTGAGGTTGAAGAAGGCATCGAGGGCGGTGTTGTGGCACGTCCGGGGCCTCGTGGCTCGTTGAGGAGGTAGAGGGAGGACCGGCGGAGCTTCCTGGGGCGTCGGTGAGCCGTGGGGTGGCAGGTAGCCACGGTGGCTCTCGTCGGTGGCGGCAGCTCCGTTCGGTCGCGGGAGGGGAAACAGAGGAGCGAGGGGGAGGGAGGTCCAGAGAGCGAGGGAGAAGTGAGAGGGGGTCGGGGCTGCATGGCGTCGCGGGAGGGACCAGGGAAGGAGGAGGCAGCCAGGCAGGGAGGAGGTGGCCTCCTCGGCCGCGCGCGTGCGAGCACGCAGCTGCTCCCACTGGCAAGAGGAAGACGACAGGGGGGGGAGTAGCGGTGGCGGGCTGGGCCGGCTGGGCCGGTTCTGGTGGGCTGCACGGGTGAGGCCAGGTAAGTCCTTCTCTCTCTCTCTTTTATTGTTTTCTTCTGTTTTGTTTTATTTAATTTTGTTTTGCCACTGTTTTGAATTTTAAACAAATTCAAACAATGCCAAAAACTCCTCTGAATAATTTTATTTGGCTAGATGGACTTTTCCAAAAGCTCATAAAATATTTCAGGGGTATTTGAAATTATATTCTAATTATATGAATATAATTCAAATTCAAATAGCTAATGATTTAAATTCAAAGTCCCAAAAATAAATCCTTAAAAATGTTCAATATTTTGGTTGGGACCAGAACCCTTACCAAAAATTATCAAACATTTAAGAAGAGCCTTTTGGAGCAATGAATGAGATTTCTATGGTTTTTGCCCCTCTTTTATTTAGGGTTTTGAGGCTTCCAATATTCCTCAATTCAAGTTTCAAAAATATAGACATGATGCACACATGAAGCTAGGCTAGAGCAATGCCAGAAGCTAGGGATGTGACAACTCACCCCCACTAAACAAGAATCTCGTCTCGAGATTCAAGCGTAGGGTAGGATGAAGGGGAAATGCAAACTAGTACAATCTTCACGATCCAGGGTGCACTTCAGTTGAACGTTGATTCATTCACCATCATTGTCTTGATGTCTTGTTTTGAGAAATCCTGCCAACATGACATGGAGGGAAGAAGGAGACTCTAGAAGGGTCGATCTTCTTGAAGATCGAACAACTCACGGAATGAGACATAGGACCATCTCTCGGGTTGAGACACGAGATACACATCAAGAGGGGTGGAAAGAAACAGATGACGAAGGTTCACTAGGTGGACAACAATTCCACACTTAAGAAGGTGGTAATCGGTTGTCAACGTAGCGAGGAGTTGAGTTGCCATGATACCACAACGAGACACCTTCGAAACCGTGACTCGTAGATATCTCCCCTTAAGTGGCAAAAGAATTACCTTTGATTCAGAGATCATTGAAACTCTTTATACCAGCTTAAGGCAAATCATAATCGATCATTTAGAGGGGTTCGGTAGAATGGCATACTCAAACTTGGATGATGTGGATTACCTTGTTGAAGACAACGTAATGGATGAATTTTTCTTATCACCGGAAATGGAAGAGACCCATGGTAGAATGGCACATTGGCGGTGCAAGCTGGGAACAAAATGCAAATGCTGGGAATGATTCTGGTAACTGGGGAAGAACCCAACAATAGAGAGTGAATTCACTGTTGGAGTGGTTATAGCATAACCGAGGAAATCTGGGGCAATCCCAGCTAGTGCCGATGATAAGACGTAGCGCTTGTGCGTGCTCTCAAGAACTTGAGCATTTCCACAATCATCAAGGTTTTATCAACAACCGCGTCAAGGGTGCTGACAACACAACATACTACCATGATGAATAGCGATGGACGATGCAGATGCGAAGGAGGATAACACTTTCTCAGATTTCACCTTAGCAAGGCCAAGCAAATAAAATCTGGATGATCGACCGAGAGACATTTAGCACTCCGCTTCTAATGTTCTCCTTGATGTGCTAGTATAACCCATTCATAGATATGGTTTGATATCTAAAACATCAAGTAAAAGGTCGGACTTCGGGAACACAAAAATCCATAGGGGCAACTAGGGAGTAAATCCTACGAAATCCCTAGGGGGGGGTGGCCAACTTCCTCAAACAAGATACTATAATAATAGGTCTACCGGATGGGTGTGTTGGCCACGACATCCACCTTACCGGTTATCGAGAGACCAATATTATAGTTCTTAGGGAAATGTTTCAACCATCATATCTGCCTGAGATTCAGCTCTGGTTGGTGTTAGGATATTCCAGGCTCATCGAGTCTTAGGAAGAAAAATGAAAGTTTGCAACACAAATCGACGAGATGACGTTGCGGGATTCTCGGGAGATGAACTACGATAGCAAGCTCCAAAACATGAGCTGGTTCTGCTACAAACATGTGAACACGTTGTCCCAGACAAGCATGACCACATGGTAGTCTTATAATAAAACACTACCGAGTTCAGGAGGGGGAACCATCAACGAGGGTATCGAAGTTCTTTCATAAGTCCGGATTAGCTCTTATGAAGGAACTCCTTCTCCTTGAACAAATCAATCAGGGGCTTGGTGTGCTAGGGATACATATAGATTGAAGGTTGCAAGTCTTCAAACCACAGCATTCTTCGCACGTGTGCATGACTGATTTGGAATGATTCCAAAGAAAGCAACATTGACTTTCTCGAATCCACGGCGGCAACTTGCATCAGATGCACATGAATTAAAGGAAGTCACTACCTTCATCCAAACATATGCTTCATGAGCTAGCATGAACAAATGCTTTCAAAAGTTTCCAACACTAGCTTAATGTTCAGCAAAATTATGGAGAAGACAAGGATGTTGTCAATGGGCACAACAACAATTCATCTGGGTTTCCTTTTAAAAGGAATTCCATAGTTAAGTGAACAAGTGATAGCATTGGTCAGACCTAAAAGATATAATGGTGTATGCTCGAGGGATCAACCACGAATAAGACAACATTACGAGCATCGTTGGTACTGATTTGATTTGACGATAGCCCACACTCAAATCAAAGGATTGATAAGACAATAGGTCCAGCAACTGATCACAAGGACCAATCGATGAAGATATCATCTTTCTTCAACACACACTACACAAGAATATCCCTTTGGAACGAACTAAGTCAGACAAGCTTTTATCTTCCAACTCTCCAAGTTGTTGTCTAGCTTAACCAACTAGCTCAGGCATATCTAACACCGATTCTTGGAGAGAAGGTGGTTCACAAGAAACCAACTTGATCACGAACTCAACATAGCGGTCAGGTGACAACCCGGTAACACCTCCAAGAAGATATTTGGAAAGTCACGAACCACCGGTATGTTACTAAGCTCGAGAACAATCTTGCTTTTGAGGGCAAGACGATATGATCAAATGAGTGAGGACTTGACAAGATCCTAACTCATCAATCGTAGGGTGCACCAAAATAAGGACTAGGTAGCACGATCAGTCTTAGAAGGATGATTCGAAAACCAACATACTAAGAATGAAATTATTATCCTTTAACTACCAAGCAACAGAGTTGCTAGCAGTATTGATTTCACACATCACAATTCATTTGTCGGTATTCCGGTTGCATCAACACGAGGGCCGAGGAATGAACAGTGATGGCAAGAAGTATCACTGTACCAAGAGTTCATGGGATGGTGTGCAATTCCTATAACAATCTCGATATAAAATATGTAATACTCCAAGGTAGAGCAGAACCAAAAGCTGGATTGGCATTTGATCTGCGGAATACAACTACTTTGACCCAATCCTAGATATGGAAGAGGTACTGGAGTTTGTTTCTCCTAGTCATTCCGGAATAGAATGGCTTGACAGACCACAAGAGTCATAGGCATCGATGAACGAACGCACGCATACTCTTGACTATCAATTGATAGACGAGGGTCAGAATGCAACTAAAGAGAACAACTCAAAGGAACATATAACTTTCTGAGTTGTGGATGCATAGATTAGTATGTCGAACCAAGTTCAACATATTTCTTCCGGATAACCCATGCAGAAAGGTAGAACTGGCAGAGTCATGATTTATGAATGGAGAACTCCTCAAGAGTACTCTAATTGTGATTTTTTTTTGATCCAATAAACATCTGCCATAAGTAGTTCATGGTATTTGGAAGAAGAAGATACCACGGACTTCAAGGACTATCGCAAAGGTTACTAATATCCTAAAGGCACTAGCAATTACTATCAACATGAAGTAGGTAGAGTGAATCTCGGGTTCAGAACCCAGGAGTAGAATACCTACTACTAAGTAGCATCACGGGATGCTTCCGAGAATAAAGGCCAGAATCTTCACACTAGGACACAAATCATTGCTAGACCACTAGATGATCCCCTAAGCACTTAGGGTCATAATAATAATTCCAACATATATGTCGAGGCAATAATTACCTCAACACACCGATTAGTGTGGTTAATCTGGCCCATGGGAACATCGGAAACAGAAGGAAGGGATTTGCAAATGCATCGGACTATTTAGAAACCTGGGATGACTCGGACAGCATAACGGCTATAATTGCTCAAAAAGATTTGAGACAATCACAAAAATGGTGGCATAACCACTCAGAAGCACAATATCAAGGTTCCGAGATCAACAATTAACATACGGAAGTAGTAGGAACTGAACTGAGACTTAAATCCAACAATCTTATAAGTCTACTGATTAGTAACACGTGATCCTAATAGAAAGAAGAGATAGCCTAGTTCTTAATCCCCGCAGAAAAGATAAGATGACTCAGATCAGAAGGGCATGAGGTATAAGGAGTAAAAAGAGCCTTACGTTCCATCCCACAATCAATTCCCTTATATAACTAAAGAATTTCTAAACTCAACTTCGACCAGTTTGGCTTGGTAATCCTACAGGCAGTCAAGCTCTGATACCAACGCTGTCAGGACCCTGACTCAATGCCACATCGATCTAGCATGTAACACCTCATATCACTTTGCGGCCTCACGCACGGTATTCCCACGGGTGTCGCCTTACCTTTGCCCGGGACCGTTTGCGCCTTTTGGCACACGTATATGACAGTGTCGCTAGCATCGATATGATAAGGAGCCCGGGCTGACATGGCTAGTCGTAAACCCAAAGCGGCACAGACTTACAGGGACAGGCATCCATGACCCAGCATCGAACGTGTCGGTCATCAGCGAGTGAATCCAGGCTGTAGCACTAGGCTAGCAGGACTCCGGTGAGCCGGGCTGTAGCGGGCTAACAGGACTCCGGTATTCACCGCGTGACATTTCCCCGAAGGGACAGACATAGGAACGAAGAAGGACACATGCCGGCCAACCTAAGTGTTCCGGAGCAGTAGCAAGCTACCATGGCTCGGTGGAAACACTAGGAGACATTTCCCCGTAAGAGAGGCTACTAAAGATAAACAACTAGATGGTCAGATCCCACACATACCAAGCATTTCAATAACATACACACAATATGCTCGATATGTGCAAATACAACATGGCATCACAACATGACTCTATGACTCAAGTAATCTATTCAATAGGCTCCGACGAGCGAGATATTACAAACATGGGTCTCATGACCCAACATTCAGAGCATACAAATCAAGCACAAGCGGAAGCTATCATGTCTGAGTACAGACATCTATAAATGAAAAAGGCTGAGAAGCCTGACTATCTACCAAATCCTGCCGAGGCACAAGATCGTAGATGAGGTAACAAGCTAAACGTCGAAGACCACGCGGAAATACTAGTGAGACTGAAGTCTCTCTGCAAAAACATAAAATAGGCAAACGTGAGTACAAATGTACCCAGCAAGACTTACATCAGAACTATCTACATATGCATCATTATCAACAAAGGGATGCTGGGGTTTAACTGCAGCAAGCCAGCTTTGACTCGGTGGCTATCCTGAACTACGACTGCGAGTAACTTTTTTGAGGTGGCGCAGACGAGTCCACATATTCACCATATCAATACACCACTATGGATCCGCTCCCGTCTCCCTACGAGAACGCCATCCATAGCACTCACGCTTATCTTGCGTATTTTAGAGTATCCACTTTCACTTGTCTATGAACTGATATAAGCAACCCAGAAGTCCTTTTCCGCGGACACGGCTATTCGAATAGATTAGGTTAACCCTGCAGGGGTGTACTTCTTCACACACGCTCTCACCACTTACCGCCGTTTACATGACATGTACTCGGCAACCTTCAAGCGGAAGCCCAACGTGGGTGTCGGCCACGACCTACCTAATCACCTAAGTCTCTAGTCCAGGTTTATCGCCTATTCGGGTTCCATCCATGAGGAGATCCGGCCGGAGTTTCGCTCACAGCCCCAAACGATGTGAACAGGGTTCCCGAGACACCAAATGGGCGCCCGGTACACCGTGCCACGTGCCTACCGCATCACAGCCCACCCCTACGGTCAGCGCTGCCCACGGCCTCCAGCATACTACAAACACCAGAAACTACTTGCAACTCCTGGACAGAGGACAAGGGTGATCAAGAAGCCGAGAGGGTCCATTGGTTTCGGGCCCAATGCGTGGCAATAGCTGAATCATGGATCACAAACACAGAACTCAGTTCCTGAGGACGGCTGCAATGAGACAACCCACCATGTACTCCTACATGGCCTCTCACCGCTACCTTTACCAAATCGTGTTCACACACTTAGCTCACACACAGTAGGACAGGTTCACACGCCTCTGATTCATCCCCGATGAATCAGACCTGACTCAACTCTAAGCAATAGCAGGCATGACAAACAAACATGAATGAGTAGGCACATCAGGGCTCAAACAACTCCTACTCATGCTAGTGGGTTTCATCTATTTACTGTGGCAATGACAGGTCATGCAAAGGACAAAGGGGTTCAGCTACCGCAGCAAGTAACAGATGAATCGGTGTTGTCCTAATGCAGTAAAAGAGAGCAGGAGCGAGAGAGTAGGATTGTATCGGAATGAACAAGGGGGTTTTGCTTGCCTGGCACTTCTGAAGATAGCATTGAGTCTTCATCAGTGTCAACGATCACATCATCGGTATCACGTCTATCGAGAGGGGACAAATACCGGCAACACAGAAGGGAACACAATCAATGCAATGCACAATATGATGCATGATCATGACATGGCAAAATGAATGTGTTTTGAGCCAATGCAACTAGCAACAGATTAAATGAAGTTGGTTTGAATACAAGATTCAAATTCAAACTCCATATGTGATTATTTAAATGCCCTTTATTTGATTTGTGCTAAACAGCAGCTATAAGTTGTTCTAACATGCATGAAAATGGTACAGATGGATTCCTTGAATTTTTCTGATAATTTTTCATATATAAATTATTTAATTTGGAGTTACGGTTAATTTTCTATGAATTTTAGAAGTTTATATTCATTTTCTGGAATTTCAGAATTAAATTAAATCCAGAAAACATTACTGCGTCAGCATGACGTTGGCATGACGTCAGCAAGTCAACAGGGGCCGGCTCGGGTCAAACCTGATGTGTGGGGTCCACACGTCAGTGACACAGGGGCTAATCCCGCGTTGACTCGGGCTTTGACCCGCTACGGGGCCCGCTGTCAGTGTCACAGGGTTAGTTAGCAGGGTCATTAGCCCCTAACGACGACGCCACGTCAGCACGCCGGAGACCAGCCGACGGCGACCACAGAACACGGCGGGGCACGTCGGACTTGCGCTAGAGGCGTCAGTTTGGCGCGCTGAGGGCACCAGGGGATGGCCCTTGCTCCCGCGCATCCAGAGGACCGAGTGGGAGGTCGTGGGGTCGCCGGAACTCATGCCGGCGACGAGCTTTGGCGGCGATGGTGTTCGGTGGTGCTCGGGCGCGTCGCTACGGTGCATCAGTGAGCAAATGGAGAGGCTGGGCAGCACCTGCTAGACATGGGGAGCACTAAGAGCAGCTCAGTGAGGCCAGGGGAGCACGGAGGCTATGCGTGCAGCAGCAATGGCGGACGGTGGCTTCGGTGCTCGTGGGGAACGGCGCTACGGCATGGAGGGGAGCATGCTGAGTTAGGGGAGAGGGTCAGTGACTCACGGCGATGACGAGGGGACGCTCGGCGAGGTCGGGGACGGTCCGGAGCCGGCGAATTTGACGAAGATGGCCGGCGGTCCCGAGGTTGAAGAAGGCATCGAGGGCGGTGTTGTGGCACGTCCGGGGCCTCGTGGCTCGTTGAGGAGGTAGAGGGAGGACCGGCGGAGCTTCCTGGGGCGTCGGTGAGCCGTGGGGTGGCCGGTAGCCACGGTGGCTCTCGTCGGTGGCGGCGGCTCCGTTCGGTCGCGGGAGGGGAAACAGAGGAGCGAGGGGGAGGGAGGTCCAGAGAGCGAGGGAGAAGTGAGAGGGGGTCAGGGCTGCGTGGCGTCGCGGGAGGGACCAGGGAAGGAGGAGGCAGCCAGGCAGGGAGGAGGTGGCCTCCTCGGCCGCGCACGTGCGAGCACGCAGCTGCTCCCACTAGCAAGAGGAAGACGACAGGGGGGGGAGTAGCGGTGGCGGGCTGGGCCGGCTGGGCCGGTTCTGGTGGGCTGCACGGGTGAGGCCAGGTAAGTCCTTCTCTCTCTCTCTTTTATTTTTTTCTTCTGTTTTGTTTTATTTAATTTCGTTTTGCCACTGTTTTGAATTTTAAACAAATTCAAACAATGCCAAAAACTCCTCTGAATAATTTTATTTGGCTAGATGGACTTTTCCAAAAGCTCATAAAATATTTCAGGGGTATTTGAAATTATATTCTAATTATATGAATATAATTCAAATTCAAATAGCTAATGATTTAAATTCAAAGTCCCAAAAATAAATCCTTAAAAATGTTCAATATTTTGGTTGGGACCAGAACCCTTACCAAAAATTATCAAACATTTAAGAAGAGCCTTTTGGAGCAATGAATGAGATTTCTAGGGTTTTTGCCCCTCTTTTATTTAGGGTTTTGAGGCTTCCAATATTCCTCAATTCAAGTTTCAAAAATATAGACATGATGCACACATGAAGCTAGGCTAGAGCAATGCCAGAAGCTAGGGATGTGACAATTAATAGCACGATTCATGGTCCTACTAATAAATAGCATCGATTACATCTAAGTTGAATGACTGTCCAAACCAAAGAGACATACGAATTCATTAAAGTATAATTACAACATGAGCCAATCAATGTTTCAGAACTACACATCACTACTTTCGACTCGACTCATCGGACAAGAACGTGGAAGAAGCCGCCGTCTGTCGTGATGGTCATGAAATCGTGGTCGTTGTCACCCTGCATTTGTAGCATTTCATCTATCTCACTGTTGGACGGTTGATATCTGAGGAAGAACTACCCCGAGGTATGAAGGACATCTTGATGGATGATGTCCGCAAACTCCGACTGGATGCGAAAGAATTCTTGTCTGAGGTCCGCGACCTGGACTGCCGACAAGCTCGTGGCCCAATCTTTGAGATTATCTGGTTGCAGAAGTTGATGATGGTCCCTTACGATCGCCCGCATGTGATGGAGGGTGTAGTAGGCATCCTTTTGACCGCCAGGCGGCTGCTTGACGCAGCAGAACTTCGTATTGTGTGAGAACATGTGCTTGCCGTACTTACGAACTGCCCTGGTGAAGGTGCCTCTAGATTTGGCGTAGGCGGGGAGAACATCATCAAGAACTTGCTTGACATTTGTGTAGTCTATCTTGGAGTTACGGTTCAGGTCTAAATACGTGGCCATGGAATATTTCAGGCTTAAGAGGATGAGTGTGCAATGTGTGTCACTGCTAAGAACACGGAATGTTAGAAAAAAACGATCGAAATCTAAGAAATCATATGTTACGGGGCGGTTAAGGGATGACTAACTCAGGAAAGTATGGCACAAGGAAGTTATCCTTATCTGGGTTTGCCAGAATGACGCCTTCGAGGTGTGAACTCGCAACTTGGCGGTCCCCAGCGCTGCTCAAGTGCTTGGCACGCATGTAGAAGGGGTCGACTATCACGATGTCTGGGGTCTTGTATCTAATGATCCGCATCTCCATACTCAGCGAAAACAGCCGAACGAAGGTGTAATGCAGCGGATGAAGGTTAAACATAGCAAAGATGTCATCAAACCACAGGACAATCGTACCCCCGATGTCGCCATCCACAAAGCCCTTGCCCTCTGGCACTTTGGCCACGAAAACCGGGTATGCCACATCCTTCTCTCTGAGACGCCGCTTCTCCAAAGAAAGAACACTGTCGTGCAGACAACGCATAGCACCGGTTGCAGCATTCAGCATATTTGGCGGTAGCATCGCCCTACCTGCCACATGCACCCTCCTCGAGATATCCCTAGGTGAAGGTGGCCCGTCCTGAGCACGGATTGAACTCGGTGCCGGCTGGCTCGCACCGGCGCCCTTGTTAGTCTTTCGTTTCCGTCCCTTCTTCTTGATCTCCTGTAATGGGACCGACTTCTGCTCACAGACCGCCTTCTTGAGCGTGTTGGGGCTGATAATATTTCGCACCTCAGCTATCTGAGGCTCGGTGAAGGCAGGAGCTGGAGGCGTGTCCTGAGAACTGAACGCCAGACGACGCCTGTTGCAATTGGATTTCTCCGCCGTACCAGCTAGATCGCGGTCGTCTTGGTTGGGTTCTTGAGAAAGAGGCCCGCAGAACTCGTCAGCGTACCCATGTTCGGCAAAGTACTTATCAACTTTGGTAAATGTACCGTCGTCGTTGTCGTCGCCGTCCGGATCCTGTGCCATAGGGCTGTCCGGATCCTGTGCCATAGGGATGTCCGGCAGGTCCGGTAGCATTGCGGCGTTCTTGCCATGGCTTGGCGCCGGCACGACTGGCCGTCTTGTCTGTGGGGTGGTGTCCCCCGCCCCCAAACGAATCTGGCTCTTCGGCCAAAGCAGGGGCCAGTTTACGCAGGTGCTGAGGGTCATCTCATCTTCTTCGTCGGCCCCAGCGGGTCGAATCGGAGGTAACAGCTCGTCGCAGCCTGGCAGCACCCGAACCACTTCAACCCTATACATCGTGGGTGGCATCGGATTACCGTGGAACATGGGGTTGCCCGGTTGAACGATTCTGCCCTTGGCGACATCGACCAACTCGGCGCCCACAAAATGCAGAAGTGTGCAAGGAACATCGGTGGTGCCCTATGAAAACATGTACAGGGCGTCAGGGATGCCCAGTCAAAGGCAAGGAGATGAAGTCATCAGCCGAGAGGCTTGGTTACCGTGATGCCGTCGAGTTCGGCTCATGTCGATGCACCGCCAACGGCGGGTGTGCAACTGACAAAGGGGGCGCTTACTGGCGAGGTGCCGGCCGGCGTACACCCGGGTGCATTAAGCTCCAATGCCCGTGCCGGCGCCGGAGACACGAATACCGCATCCGCCGGAGACACCAATGGCGCCACCGCCGGAGACACCAATGGCGCCGCTGGAGACACCAGTGGCGCTGCCTGCGCGCTGTGCGAGTTGCTGGCCGTGAAGTTGGGAATCGGGGAGGCCCCTATTGGCCGCCCGCAATCCACGTTGTCAGCCCATGAATCAATGTAGGCACCATGGCGTTGAGCGTCGTTCCAAGTTGTTGTTGCACTTGCTCTTGGACAAGCTCTGGAATCCGCGCCACTTGTGCCTTGAGTTCTTCAACCTCGCGCGTCTGGCTTTCCGAGCTGGTCTTTTTCTCCTTCCGCACACCAGCGGTATAGTATGACCCCCATTTTGTGGACAAGCCTTTGCCGGCCACACGACCAGCTGATGTCGTCTTAGTGAGCTTATCCTTGTTTTTCATTATGTTCAACGCCCTATTTAAAGGGGTGTCGAAAGGGGAGCTCTTATACGACCCCGTGCTACTGCTTTTAGTGTCCTGCGAAAGGAACGTGAACCATTTAGAAATATTAGGAATTAATTAGAGTGCAACCATATGGAGCTAATTACGCGGGGGTGTATTCCTTACCAGAAGAAGCTCAAGCGCCCTGGTCTTCGGATCCGTGGTAAGCTCCTTTGTTATCGGGTCCTCCTTGTACCGGGCCCTGACATAGTTCCTGGTCTGCTTGTCACCGCTGTATTTCTCGAAGCGGGGCGGTAGGGCTTGCTCGGCACGCTCCGCGTCCTCCTTGTCCCATATAGGCTCCGCCACTCTGTAACCGCCGGGACCGAGTTTATTTTCCCCTAAGTTCAAATCCCGCATTTCTTTCCCCCACGGACTTGATTCGGAGGTTGCACTGCGCTCGCACTTGATCTTGAACTCCTTGTACTCATCTTCGCTCATCAAAGGATATTTCGCCTTGATCTTCTCATAACTATCACCTTTATCAATCATTCTCTTCACCGCGCTTTTCCAAGTAGACAGGGCCATGCTCATCTTCGTGAGGGTGGCACTGTTCACTTTATTCCCTGAGAGGCGTGTGTTTTCAAATTCGGCGGGGAACTTGTATCGTTCGTGCAGCTTCGTGAAGAGGAGGTTCCGCAAATTCCCTCGGTCCTTATGCCTTACCCGGATCCGGAGCTCTTCAGGAGCATTCGCAGATTTTCCCTGTAGTGTGTCCGATGCCGCACAATTTTACCAGGCCGAGGACGGAAGCTCGACGGAGATGCTGTTCTGGTCTCAATATGCTGAGGCCAAACATCCGGTGCCAATGAGCGACCAGCTGAAGCAGATGGTCGAGCTACATAAGGCGGCCTATCAGGCCATGAAGAGCTTTATAGTTCGGTTGTGGCCTGGCGACGCCCTTCCGAACAGCTTCTTCGGCCTGGTGAGGCGGCTTGTGGATGCCTGCCCGCGGCTGAAGGTCGTCAAGCGATCTGTCTGCATTGAAGGTGCACGCCGGGCTTTTCGACCATGTGAAATTGCAGTGGGTCAAGCTAGACGCCGTGAAGCTGATCAAGGAGGGGCCGCCAGAGGGCAAGGAGCACTGCCACCCCGAGATGTACTACGAGGGTGTTCTGCCGGGTGCCCGTCTCGTCGCGGACGAGTGTTCAAAAGATGTAATATTTGAATGAGACTTGCTCGTTTTATCATGTATGTATGAAAACTTGTTTCATATGCGCTATGTAACTCTTGTTGGAATTTAAAATATTACCTTCTGTTTGGCTGTTTATCCAATCTGAGAGATGGCTAGTCCTCGGCTTCTGCCCCCATGCCACGAGTGCTGGGGTGTTCGGGATAAACCTGAGCACTCTTGTTCCCATATTTGGGTCCTTCGAGGGAGGTGCTTAGCACAACGAACAAGGCAACAGGACTAATAATGCTTTATCACTCTCACTTAGCAATAGAATTCTATAATTTTAAATTTTGGTGAAGCCCCTGATATTCGGAAGACCGAATTCGGGGCGCGATACACGCCTGTAAGGCGGACAAGGCCGGCCCCTCGCCCTAAGCGGCATAAGTCTTTAGGGACTCAAAAAACCTCGCCGAACAGCGACCAGTCTCTCACCTTATCATGACAGTCAGTTTTAGCTTTCTCTACTGAGGTGTTAAGCCCGGCAGAACCGGGGCACAATCGCAGTAATTGTCCTAGCGCTACCTTAATTAGCCGATAGAGCGGAACGTAAGGTACCAAAACATAGGAGCCGGGCAAACCCAACATTTGACCAAAGACATGATTCAGAGTTGATGCATATAATGCTATAAGTTCGGGGTGCCGCACTTGTGAAAGTGTTCGGACTTTTCACACCGCATTGTGGGGTACATAAGCCGCTGGTGTATTGGTCGTACCAGAGTGTACGGTTGCAAGGCGTCATTAATGAACACACACACACACACATATATATATATATATAACAAAAATGCAATAATAGTCATAATGTCATGCATTGTTTATTAAAAAATTGCGTTAAAGCAGAGTGATACAGATAGTGCAATAAGCAAAGAATAGGACTATGTCCCTTCCAAGGGCAAGCTGAAGAATGATGTTGAATTGAATATTTCACTCATTACTGTAATCAACCTGGGAATTCCGTGGTATAACATAGCTGTCTGCCTCCTTGGTTGCTGCATCATGTGTTCAGCAATAGTGCTGCCGGACAGTGTTTCCAGAGATTAAGGTCCTGAAAGAAAAAGAAAAATAACCAAACAGGAAGCCCCTAGTACGGTTTAGGCCGCGTTTTGGGGCCTACCGCAGTTGTGGCCCCCTCCCCACATGTGCCCATGGTATTTTTAATGCGTAATTATGTACGCACGGCATGAATATCGCCGTTGGGCTGGGATTGGGGTGGCCGCCGTATTTCTACGCGAGCTTAGATCGCGCCAGGCGGTCTATTTGCCGATTGCCCCGAGCGTGCTTGACGGTGTCCGGGCTTTGAAGCGCCGAACTGGTTGATTGCCTTGAGAGGCTGCTTTGCGCTTCTGCTGCGAGGGCCGTGGTGTGCTCCTTTGTTCGGAGAGAGCGCACTGTGTTTCCATTGACTGTAATAACTCCACGAGGTCCTGGCATCTTGAGCTTGAGGTATGCATAATGCGGTATAACATTTAATCTAGCGAATGCGGTTCGCCCGAGCAGCGCGTGATAACCACTGCGGAACGGGACTATATCAAAGATTAACTCTTCGCTTCGGAAGTTATCCGGGGATCCGAAGACCACTTCCAGTGTAATTGAGCCTGTGCAATGGGCCTCTACACCTGGAATGACGCCCTTAAAGGTCGTTTTTGTGGGTTTGATCCTTGAGGGGACTATACCCATTTTGCGCACTGTGTCCTGATAAAAAAGGTTCAGGCTGCTGCCGCCATCCATAAGGACTCGAGTGAGGTGAAATACGTCAATGATTGGGTCTAGGACCAGTGCGGCGAATCCGCCATGACGGATACTAGTGGGATGGTCCCTGCGATCGAAGGTGATCGGACAGGAGGACCAAGGGTTGAATTTTGGGGCGACTAGCTCCAGCGCATATACGTCCCTGAGCGCACGCTTCCGCTCCCTCTTGGGGATGTGGATTGCGTATATCATATTCACCGTCCGCACTTGCGAGGGAAACCTCTTCTGTCCTCCGGTGTGAGGCTGCCGGGGCTCTTCCTCGTCATCGCTATGCTGCCCCTTGTCCTTGTTTTCGGCAATTAACTTGTAGGCCTGCTTGAACACCCAACAATCCCTGTTGGTGTGATTGGCTGGCTTGTCTAGGGTGCCGTGTATTTGACACAAGCGATCGAGTATACTGTCCAAGCTGGACAGACCCGGCGTACTTTGTTTGAATGGCTTTTTCCGCTGACCGGGTTTAGAGCCTTTGAATCCGGCATTGACTGTTGTATCCTCAGTATTGTCGCTGTTAATGCGGCGCTTATGCTTGTTGCGGCGTGACCTGCTATTGCCGTACTTGGTATCTGAGGTACCATGGTTCTTTGATATGTTATTACTGCGAGCCAGCCAGCAGTCTTCTCCCGCACAAAAGCAGGTCATGAGCGTCGTGAGAGCTGCCATAGATTTCGGCTTTTCCTGACCAAGGTGCCGGGCTAGCCACTCGTCTCGGATGTTGTGCTTGAAAGTCGCTAAGGCCTCCGCATCCGGACAGTCGACGATTTGATTTTTCTTTGTAAGGAACCGAGTCCAGAATTGCCTAGCCGACTCTTCTGGCTGCTGAATTATGTGGCTCAAGTCATCGGCGTCTGGTGGTCGCACATAAGTGCCCTGAAAGTTGTCGAGGAATGCGGCTTCCAGATCTTCCCAACAGCTAATGGAGTCCGCTGGCAAGCTGTTAAGCCAATGCCGCGCTGGTCCCTTGAGCTTTAGTGGGAGGTATTTGATGGGGTGTGAGTCATCGCCGCGGGCCTTGTGGATGTGGAGGAGGAAGTCCTCAATCCATACCGCGGGATCTGTTGTGCCGTCGTATGCTTCAATATTTACAGGTTTGAAACCTTCTGGGAATTGATGTTCCATTACTTCGTCTGTGAAGCATAAGGGGTGTGCCGCGCCTCTGTATTGGGCTATATCGCGATGCAGCTCGAATGGGTCTTACCCGCTGTGTTCGGCCTGGCCGGATTTGCTTTTACTGTATACGGCGTGACGTTTGTCGTCTCGCAGAGTGGTGCGCCCTCGTGATCCGTAGATCAATCTTGAATGCTTTGCCTTGTCCTCCAATATGTCTCGCAGGTCTGGCGTATCTCCCCATGCCTTTTTATTTGAATGGCGTTGGGGTGGAGGCTGAGCTTTTAGCTGGAATGCCTCTCTATCGCGGCCACGAGGTGGCCGATCAGCCATATCATATGCTTCTTCCTCCAGTCGGGGTAGTAACCTGCGCCTTGGGTAACTCTTGGAGGGGCACTCGAGTTTATATTCCTCAGCCGCGAGGACTTCTGTCCATTTGTCAGCTAGCAGATCTTAATCAGCTTGAAGCTACTGCTGCTTTTTCTTCAGGCTATTTGCCGTGGCCATAATGTCACATCCCTGGTCCTGTTATGCTCTAGGCTAGCTTCATGTGTGCATCATGTCTACATTTTCGAAACTTGAATTGAGGAATTTTGGAAGCCTCAAAAACTTAAATAAAAGAGGGGCAAAAAAAACCCTAGAAATCTCATTCATTGCTCCAAAATGCTCTTCTCAGATGTTTAATATTTTTGGCAAGGGATTCCTCTCAGTTTCCTCGGCAATGCTATGACCTTTTCAACCAGTGAATTCACTCTTTATTGTTGGGTTCTTCCCTAGTTACCAGAATCATTACCATCATTTGCATTTTGTTCCCAGCTTGCACCACCAATGGGCCATTCTACCATGGGTCTCTTCCATTTCCGGTGATAAGCAAAAATCATCCATTGCGTTGTCTTCAACAAGGTAATCCACATCATCCAAGTCCGAGTATGCCATTCTACCGACCCCCTCCAATCGATTGCTGTGATTTGCCTTAGGATGATATAGAGAGTCTCAATGATCTCTATATCAAAGGTAATTCTTTTTGCCACTTAAGATAATAATCTACGAATCACCCTCCTTCAGGATGTTTCGTCGTGGTATCATGGCAACTCAACTCCTCGCTACGTTGACAATCGTTTACCACCTTCTTAGGTGTGGAATTGTTGTCTACCTAGTGAACCTTGGTCATCCGTTTCTTTCCACCCCTCTTGATGTGTATCTCGTGTCTCAACCCGAGAGATGGTTCTATGTCTCATTCCGTGAGTTAATCCTGAGTTGTTCGATCTTCGAGAAGATCGACCCTTCTAGAGTCTCCTTCTTCCCTCCATGTCATGTTGACAGGATTTATCAAGGCAAGACTTCAAGACAATGATGGTGAATGAATCAACGTTCAACTGAAGTGCACCCTGGATCGTGAAGATTATACTAGTTTGCGTTACCCCTTCACCTTACCCTACACTTGAATCTCGAGACGAGATTCTTGTTTAGTGGGGGTGAGTTGTCACATCCCTGGTCCTGTTATGCTCTAGGCTAGCTTCATGTGTGCATCATGTCTACATTTTCGAAACTTGAATTGAGGAATTTTGGAAGCCTCAAAAACTTAAATAAAAGAGGGGCAAAAAAAACCCTAGAAATCTCATTCATTGCTCCAAAATGCTCTTCTCAGATGTTTAATATTTTTGGCAAGGGCTTTGATCCAAACCAAAAATAATGAACATTTTAAAAGGATTTATTTTGGGACTTTGAATTTAAATCATTAGCTATTTGAATTTGAATTATATTCATATAATTAGAATATAATTTCAATTACCCCTGAAATATTTTATAAGCTTTTGGAAAAGTCCATCTAGCAAAATAAAAATATTCAGAGGAGTTTTTGGCATTGTTTGAATTATTTTTAAAATTCAAACAGTGGCAAAAGAATTAAATAAAAGAAAACAGAACAGAATTAAATAAAAGAACAGAAGCCTACCTGGCGCTTACCTGTCCAGCCAAGCCGGCCCAGCTCCTCCCGCTGGCCCAGCCCACCACCGCCTCCCTCCCCTGTCGCCTTCCTCCTCTGCCAGGAGGACGGGCACGCGCCCGGCGCGCGCGGCCACGCGCCCCGGCCACCTCCTCCCTGCCTGGCTGCCTCCTCCTCCCCTGGTTCCTCCCACGACGCCACGACACCCCTGGCCTCTCTCTCACTCACCCTGGAACCCTCCCGCTCACTCCCTCGTCCCCATCTCTCCTCTGTTCCCTCTCTCTCGCCCGGACCGAACAGAGCCGCCGCCACCGACAAGCTTCCTCGCGGCCACCGCCACCCCCTCTCCTCCCCGACGTGCTCCTGAGCTCCGCAGTGCCTCCCTCGACCTCCCCGTCGGCTCACGCGACCGGAGAAGCCCCGAAGCGCCGTCCCGACGCTTTTCCCCTCCTCGGCCACCGAGGACCGCCGCCGTCGATTCGTCGCCTCCGACGCCTCCCCGAGCTCTCTGAGATCACCGACGACCCCGCCGTGAGCTCCTCTACGGATCCCCCCTTCTCCCATGTCCATTAGCTCGTCGTATCCGTCGTTTCCGTCGAGACCGAGACCTCACCGGCGCCGGACTTGTCGCCGTCGTCGTTTTGGTTCACCTCCGTCCAAACCGAGCACGCAGACGTACTCAGAGCACTCCTAGGAGCCCGTAGCGCCCACCAACCCCTCCTCCCATGCACCATAGCGCCGAACCCGCCGTTGCCCGAACTCCGGCGCCGCCGCGAGCTCCGTTCCGGCGAGCCCCGGCGTCCCCGCAGCCTCCCACCTACCCCATCAGATGCGGGAGAGCCCGGGCTACGCCTCGGTGCCCTCAGCGCATGAATCCGATGCCCCTAGCGCAAGTCCGGCGTGCTCCGCCGTGCTCTGTGGTCACCGCCGGCCAAACTCCGGCGGGCCGATGTGGCCACTTAGTTAGGGGCTAATCACCCTATGAGCCACTGCCATGTGGGCCCCTGCGCCTAATTAGGATTAGTATTTTTTCTGTTTAGTTTAGTCTAATTGCAGTGGCCCCACGCGTCAGTTTTGACCGTGCTGGCGTGGCCGTTGACTGGGCCCACCCGTCAGCGGCACTAAGCAGCCCCAGTCACTGACCAGTGGACCCCACTGGTCAGGTTTGACCTGAACCTGCCCCGTTGACCTGCTGATGTCATCATGACATCAGGCTGACGCAATAAGTGTTTTCTGGATTTATTTTATTTCAGAAAATTCCAGAAAATTGTATAAACTTCTAAAATTCATAGAAATTCAACCGTAACTCCAAATTAAATAATTTATATATGAAAAATTATCAGAAAAATTCAAGGAATCCATCTGTACCATTTTCATGCATGTTAGAACAACTTATTGCTGCTGTTTAGCACAAATCATATTGAATGGCATTTGAATAATCACATATGGAGTTTGAATTTGAATTTTGTATTCAAACCAACTTCATTTAATCTGTTGCTAGATGCATTAGCCCAAAACACATTCATTTTGCCATGTCATGATCATGCATCATATTGTGCATTGCATTGATTGTGTTCCCTTCTGTGTTGCCGGTAATTGTCCCCTCTCGATAGACGTGATACCGATGATGTGATCGTTGACACTGATGAAGACTCAATGTTATCTTCAGAAGTGCCAGGCAAGCAAAACCCCCTTGTTCATTCCGATACAATCCTACTCTCTCGCTCCTGCTCTCTTTTAATGCATTAGGACAACACCGATTTATCTGTTACTTGCTGCGGTAGCTGAACCCCTTTATCCTCTGCATGACCTGTCATTTCCACAGTAAATAGATGAAACCCACTAGCATGAGTAGGAGTTGTTTGAGCCCTGTTGTGCCTACTCATTCATGTTTGTTTGTCATGCCTGCTACTGCTTAGAGTTGAGTCAGGTCTGATTCATCGGGGATGAATCAGAGGCGTGTGAACATGTCCTACTGTGTGTGAGCTAAGTGTGTGAACACGATTTGGTAAAGGTAGCGGTGAGAGGCCATGTAGGAGTACATGGTGGGTTGTCTCATTGTAGCCGTCCTCAGGAACTGAGTTCTGTGTTTGTGATCCATGATTCAGTTACTACCATACATTGGGCCCTGAAATATGACCCCGCTCGACTTCTTAATCACCCTTGTCCTCTGTCCAGGAGTTGCAAGTAGTTTCTGGTGTTTGTAGTATGCTGGAGGCCGTGGACAGCGCTGACCGTAGGGGTGGGCTGTGATGCGGTAGGCACGTGGCCGGGTATACCGGGCGCCCGTTTGGTGTCACGGAACCCTGTTCACATCGTTTGGGGCTGTGAGCGAAACTCCGGCCGGATCTCCTCATGGATGGAACCCGAATAGGCGATAAACCTGGACTAGAGACTTAGGTGGTTAGGTAGGTCGTGGTCTACACCCACGTCGGCTTTTGCTTGAAGTCTGCCGAGCACATGTCGTGTGCAGACGCTAAGTGGTGGAAACATGTATGAAGAAGTACACCCCTGCAGGGTTATCATCATCTATTCGAATAGCCGTATCCACGGAAAAGGACTTCTGGGTTGCTTATATCAGTTCATAGACAAGTGAAAGTGGATACCCTAAAATACGCAAGATAAGCGTGAGTGCTATGGATGGCGTTCTCGTAGGGAGACGGAAGCGGATCCATAGTGGTGTATTGACATGGTGAATATGTGGACTCGTGTGCGCCACCTCAAAAGAGTTACTTGCAGTCGTAGTTTAGGATAGCCACCGAGTCAAAGCTGGCTTGCTGCAGTTAAACCCCACCACCCCTTTGTTGATAATGAAGCATATGTAGTTAGTTCTGATGTAAGTCTTGCTGGGTACATTTGTACTCACGTTTGCCTATTTATGTTTTTGCAGAGAGACTTCGGTCTCGCTAGTAGTTTCGCGTGGACTTCGACGTTTAGCTTGTTACCTCAGCTACGATCTTGTGCCCTCGGCAGGATCTGGTAGATAGTCAGGCTTCTCAGCCTTTTTCATTTATAGATGTCTTTACTCAGACATGATAGCTTCCGCTTGTGCTTTGACTTGTATGCTCTGATTGTTGGGTCATGAGACCCATGTTTGTAATATCTCGCTCCTCGGAGCCTATTGATTAAAATACTTGAGTTATAGAGTCATGTTGTGATGCCATGTTGTATTTGCACATATCGAGCATATTGTGTGTATGTTATTGAAATGCTTGATATGTGTGGGATCTGACCATCTAGTTGTTTATCTTTAGTAGCCTCTCTTACGGGGAAATGTCTCCTAGTGTTTCCACCGAGCCATGGTAGCTTGCTACTGCTCCGGAACACTTAGGCTGGCCGGCATGTGTCCTTCTTCGTTCCTGTGTCTGTCCCTTCGGGGAAATGTCACGCGATGAATACCGGAGTCCTGTTAGCCCGCTACAGCCCGGTTCACCGGAGTCCTGCTAGCCCAGTGCTACAGCCTGGATTCACTCGCTGATGACCGACACGTTCGATGCTGGGTCATGGATGCCTGTCCCTGTAAGTCTGTGCCACTTTGGGTTTATGACTAGCCATGTCAGCCCGGGCTCCTTATCATATGGATGCTAGCGACACTATCATATACGTGTGCCAAAAGGCGCAAACGGTCCCGGGCAAAGGTAAGGCGACACCCGTGGGAATACCGTGCGTGAGGCCGCAAAGTGATATGAGGTGTTACATGCTAGATCGATGTGGCATTGAGTCGGGGTCCTGACACATAAGCCGGCGCTTGAAGCTCTCTTGTTCGACGGGATCCTCTGGTATGGCAAATTCATCGTCGCCGAGGCTTGACTCGTCTTCGGAGGGGGGCATGTGAGTGTCATCCTCCTCCTCTCCGTCTGCCGCTCTTTCAGGAGAGCTGGCTCCTCCGTCCTCCTGCTCTAAATCTTGCTGGAGGTTTTTTTTTCTTTTCTTCGGCACTATCCGAAGTGTGATTATCTCCTGTGCTGGTATCACCACTTTTGCTTTGGCGGGACTTAGAGTGGCGCCGCTGACGGCGGAGTTTGGGTTGCTTCATGGAGGGGTCATCTTCCGCTATCCTGTCGCCATTGCCTTCTTTAGGTGTATCCACCATGTATATGTCATATGATGAGGTGGCTTTCTAGTGCCCTATAGGTGCCGGTTCATGTTCGTCTCCTACATCGTCGTCCATACCGTCGATGTCTTTGGAGTCGAAGTCGAGCATGTCGGTTAAATCATCAACAGTGGCTACGAAGTGGGTGGTGGGTGGGCGTCGAATTTCTTCGTCGTCCTCATCCCAATCCCGTTGGCCATAATCCGGCCAGGGCTCTCCTGAGAAAGAGAGACACCTTAGTGAATTCAGAATGTCGCCGAAGGGCGAGTGCTGAAAGATATCCGCGGCAGTGAATTCCATGATCAGCGCCCAATCAGATTCGATTGGCAGGGGTGCGGATGGTTCGGAGCCCGGAAAAGAGTCCGGCACCTTGGAGTCACAGGCTGCGCAGAGGGTTATGCTGGTGTTCGGCTCGATCGCTGTTGAGACTGCAGCCTCTAATGCGGTGTCTAACCACCCATCCTCGACTGGCGCAGTTGGCTCCGAGCTAAGGGTCGGAGCTGATGCGGGCGCAGCCTCTGGTGTACTGTTCGACGGCAGAGCTAGGTCATACCCATCGCGACAGTGCGGCGCGCCCGGCTATGGCTCGAATCCGTCTTAGATCATGTCTCCGCGGATGTCGGCCGTGTAGTTCAAACTTCCAAATCTGACCTGATGGCCAAGGGCGTAGCTTTCAATCTGCTCCAGACGGCCAAGCGAATTAGCCCGCAGTGCAAAGCCGCCGAATACGAAAATCTGTCTGGGGAGAAAAGTCTCACCCTGGATCGCATCGCTATCGATGAATGGCGACGACACAGAGGAACTGTCAATGAAAGCACCAATGTCGGTGTCAAAACCGGCGGATCTCGGGTAGGGGGTCCCGAACTGTGCGTCTAGGCCGGATGGTAACAGGAGGCAGGGGACACGATGTTTTACCCAGGTTCGGGTCCTCTTGATGGAGGTAAAACCCTACGTCCTGCTTGATTAATATTGATGATATGAGCAGTACAAGAGTAGATCTACCACAATATCAGAGAGGCTAAACCCTAGAAGCTATCCTATGGTATGATTGTATGTTGTGATTGTTGTCCTACGGACTAAAACTCTTCGGTTTATATAGACACCGGAGAGGGTTAGAGTTACACAAGGTTGGTTACAAAGGAGGAGATATCCATATCCGTATTGCCTAGCTTCCCTTCCACGCCAAGTAGAGTCCCATCCGGACACGAGACAAAGTCTTCAATCTTGTATCTTCATAGTCCAACAGTCCGGCAAATGGAGATAGTCTGGCTGTCCGGAGACCTCCTAATCCAGGACTCCCTCAGAGACTATGATTCCCCAACAAGTCGGGATGAGACTCCGGACGAAAAATAAAATAAAATAAAATAAAAAGAAGCCAAAGAAGCCCAAATAAAAAAATGAGAGAAAAAGCAAGAAGGGACAATGCTACTATCCTTTTACCACACTTGTGCTTCAAAGTAGCACCATGATCTTCATGATAGACAATCTCCTATGTTATCACTTTCGTATACTAGTGGGAATTTTTTTCATTATAGAACTTGGCTTGCATATTCCAATGATGGGCTTCCTCAAAATGCCCTAGGTCTTCGTGAGCAAGCAAGTTGGATGCACACCCACTTAGTTTCTTTTTGACCTTTCATACACTTATAGCTCTAGTACATCTGTTGCATGGCAATCCCTACTCACTCACATTGATATCTATTCATGGGCATCTCCATAGCCCGTTGATATGCCTAGTTGATGTGAGACTATCTTATCCCTTTTGTCTCCTCCGCAACCACCATTCTATTCCACGTATAGTGCTATGTCCATGGCTCACGCTCATGTATTGCGTGAAGATTGAAAAAGTTTGAGAATGTCAAAAGTATGAAACAATTGCTTGGCTTGTCATCGGGGTTGTGCATGATTTAAATACTTTGTGTGGTGAAGATAGAGCATAGCCAGACTATATGATTTTGTAGGGATAACTTTCTTTGGCCATGTTATTTTTAGAAGACATAATTGCTTAGTTAGTATGCTTGAAGTATTATAATTTTTATGTCAATATTAAACTTTTGTCTTGAACCTTTCAGATCTGAATATTCATGCCACAATTAAGAACAATTACATTGAAATTATGCCTAGTAGCATTCCACATCAAATATTCTGTTTTTATCATTTACCTACTCGAGGACGAGCAGGAATTAAGCTTGGGGATGCTTGATATGTCAACAACGTATCTATAATTTTTGATTGCTCCATGCTATATTATCTTCTGTTTTGGACATTATTGGGCTTTATTATCCATTTTTATATTATTTTGGGGACTAACCTATAACCGGAGGCCCAACCCAGAATTGTTGTTTTTTTTGCCTATTTTAGGGTTTCGAAGAAAAGGAATATCAAACAGAGTCCAAACGGAATAAAACCTTTGGGAATGTGATTTTTGGAACGAACAAGATCCAGGAGACCTGGACCCTACGTCAAGCAACCAACAGGGAGGCCACGAGGTAGGGGCGCCCCTACACCCCCCCAGGCGTGCCCTCCACCCTCGTGGTCCCCCTGTTGCTCCACCGACGTACTCCTTCCTCCTATATATAACTACGTACCCCCAAACTACCAGATACGGAGCCAAAACCCTAATTCCACCGTCGTAACTTTCTGTATCCACGAGATCCCATCTCAGGGCCTGTTCCGGAGCTCCGCCGGAGAGGGCATCGATCACTGAGGGCTTCTACATCAACACCATAGCCTCTTCGATGAAGTGTGAGTAGTTTACCTCAGACCTTCGGGTCCATAGTTATTAGCTAGATGGCTTCTTCTCTCTTTTTGGATCTCAATACAAAGTTCTCCCCTCTCTTGTGGAGATCTATTCGATGTAGTCTTCTTTTGTGGTGTGTTTGTTGAGACCGATGAATTATGGGTTTATGATCAAGTTTATCTATGAACAATATTTGAATCTTCTCTGAATTCTTTTATGTATGATTGGTTATCTTTGCAAGTCTCTTCGAATTATCAGTTTGGTTCGGCCTACTAGATTGATCTTTCTTGCAATGGGAGAAGTGCTTAGCTTTGGGTTCAATCTTGCGGTGTCCTTTCCCAGTGACAGTAGGGGCAGCAAGGCACATATTGTATTGTTGCCATCGAGGATAACAAGATGGTTTTTTTATCATATTGCATGAATTTATCCCTCTACATCATGTCATCTTGCTTAAAGCGTTACTCTGTTATGAACTTAATAGTCTAGATGCATGCTGGATAGCGGTCGATGTGTGGAATAATAGTAGTAGATGCAGGCAGGAGTCGGTCTACTTGTCCCGGACGTGATGCCTATATACATGATCATAGCTAGATATTCTCATAACTATGATCAATTATGTCAATTGCTCAACAGTAATTTGTTCACCCACGTAAAATACGTATGCTCTTGAGAGAAGCCACTAGTGAAACCTATGGCCCCCGAGTCTATTTCCATCATATTAATCTTTCAACACTTAGTTATATTCATTGCCTTTTATTTTACTTTGCATCTTTATCATAAAAATACCAAAATATTATCTTATCATATCTATCAGATCTCACTCTCGTAAGTGACCATGTAGGGATTGACAACCCCTTATCGCATTGGTTGCAAGGATTTATTTGTTTTGTGTAGCTGTGAGGGACTGGCGCGTAGCCTCCTACTGGATTGATACCTTGGTTCTCAAAAACTGAGGTAAATACTTACGCTACTTTGTTGCATCACCCTTTCCTCTTCAAGGAAAAACTAACGTAGTGCTCAAGAGGTAGCAGCCGACGACGCAGTACAGCTAGTAGAGCACTCGCTGCCAAACGCCTACGTGCGAGACCCTCGTGAGCCCAGCCATACAACCTCCACTCCTCCTCGATCCCGTCCTCGTTCACTCCGCATCCGCAGCCGAATTCCCCATGTCTCCACTGCTCAGTCCCCCGGACCGCCGGACCCATCCTCACCTTGCCATGGCAGCCGCAGCACTGAGGGCGCAGCTCAACGCCCTTCCCCTCCTCACTAGTCATGTGGTTGTGGATTTTGGCCAGGCTGGCCGACTAACTTGGCCTCTGCCTTTGCGTTGGTGTAGTCGACGTTGATCCAGGGTGTGGTGGACGAGGATATATGTTCGAGGAGCTGCGAAAAGAGGCCGCCGCCGAGGTCTCCCGCCTCTTCATCTACGACACCCGATATCATCGACGACATCGACACCCTGATGTCCGCCCCCATTCCCTCTATCATCTCTCCCTCTGCTCTCTATCTCGGGTACTGACTCATCTTAATTATCTGCTTTGGAAATCGCAGGGAGGACCGGAAGAGCCCGAAGTGGACTTTGACAAGGTGGAAGCCCTAATGCAGCAACTCATGCCGTGCACCTCCAGGTGATGACCATCATAAACCCTTTCTGTCTCTTCCACCTGCTTATTTTTAACTCCATGTGTTTGTTTGCCCGCTGCTACGTCCATGTCGTGCGATTCAGATCTGTTTATTATACTGGGCAAATGATTCTTATTTGTCGGTTGCACTGCCGCATAGGCGTAATTAGAAGAATCGAGTTTAGTTGCTTTTAGTGTAACGGAGTTACCGGTATCCTGATTAATATCAATGTTATGATGAGGATAAATTGTTGTCATTTTCGGAATATTCCTGGTATTAATGATCTGCTATTCTGTGTATTGCTAATGGTGGGTTTTCTGGTATTAATGATCTGCTATTATTTGTATCTCAAATGGTGTTTTTTCTAATTTGTCCATGTCATCAATGTTGTTTTTTATTTGGATGTGTTGGCACAGGGTGTGTACCTCACGACAGGGCTGCATAATTGAGGTTCGTGTCATTTTATTGGCGTCGTATAGCCATAGGTAGAAGAGCTGAGTTTAGTCATATATCGTGTAACGAAATTGTTGGTATTCTTCCCAATGTTAATCAAATTGTATAGCTTGGCGAGGGGATTTTTTGTCGTTTTGCAAACGTTTCTTCTACTATCGTGTCTGTTCTTCGGGCAATGCCATTATTCTAGGTCGAGAATGAAAAAAATGTCGTTTTATAAGCATGGCTGCTATTAATGACCTACAATTCTACATAACGTCAATGTCCATTCTTTCTGTTTCTCCATTGGAACGGTGTTGTTTCTATTCAGACTTGTCAGGCGCAGGGTGTGTACATCATTTGGGTGTCGTATATCCAAAATAAGAAGACCTGATTGTAGTTGTGTCTCGTGTAGCAGAATTGTCAGTAGTCATGACAATTTCATGGTTTGGCAAGAAAAACTTTGTCGTTTTGTAAATATTTATGGTACTACTGATCTTCTATTGCACATAACGACAATGGTTTTTTTCTAGTCCATCAAACAATTTATGGAGTTGACAATCATGATAGGAAATGGCTCCTTGAGAATATTATTGTGTTGATGTCTTAGTTCATAATAAGTTTGATAAGTTTGTAATTTTCTGATCTGCATCTCTTTTGCATGTTTCAGTGTTGGTGCATAGCAAGTGAACCTCGCCAGCATGCACTTCGGCAATTTCTATGCCATAGAATACAAACCAGGGTCAGAACTCAATTGCTTATTACATATTGTTACACAATAATTATTCGCAACATTGTTTTTCAATGTCTCTATGTAAACCTGCCAGCTCATGTTGTCTTTTCTGTCGTTATTTTCAGCTCATACCAATCTAACGTTGTTAAGAAGTAACCTGATTTTCTTTTTCACTTCATTTGCAATCACGTTGTTGATATTACTCGGTTCATTATCTGAATATGCTACGCTTTGATGGTTCTCTTGTACTTGGTTGGCTCTAGAATTCTGTTTATAGCACAACTAAATTCTTATATGGCAAGAGATTTTTATTTTTTGAAATATAGGGTTACAATTTTTGAACCAGTTCATCTCAGTTCTGTTAACCTCTTCAGAATTTGACAACATGGTATTTTTGCATTATTTCAGGTGTCTCGTGTCATTGGCTCTTGTTAGGAATGAGTTCTATAATGTGCGACATGAGTTGGAGATAATGATGCAGGTCGCACCTTATGTGCCTCATGTTGGATTTTGATACCAACTTCCCACTAGTTTCATAACCCATATATTGGTCATATTGAGATAGAGAAGAGGGAACAATCTTTAATCCTTAATCTAATTCTTTTGACATTTAGATTTGGAGCACTTAGTATGAGGTACCAAAAAGTCTCATTTAGCCGTTGAATGATTATGTGTAATTTTTTCATCATGTTTGGTACTTGCATAGGTTAGCTCAAAAAAAGTGGTAGAAATTCTTTGTTTCCCAGCTTAAATTATGCTTCGCCAAGTGCCCAAATAAGAAACTAGCTAACTTGTAACATGGCTGATTAGTGAAACCATGTGACTTGAGCACCATTATGTGCCATAGACTTATCTTAAATAATTTTTCGGAAGGTACTTTTCTTTATCATTGACCTATTATTCATCTTTTGATGCAGCTCGAAGAGCAGATCGTGGCATGTGATCCTAACTCCTAATTAGCGGCAATTGAAGGGGAAAGAGTGTGGCCCCATACAATCCCTTGCATTATGCGGTCCATGTGTCTCTGAAGATGTAGTGGTTTTCAAAGGGTGTCTAGCACTAAAGGGGCACGTAAAACGTAGATGAATATTCTCGCGTCGGAACTTTGGGCTCGTAATCCTGTGAACGAAAACCGTTGCCGTGTGTTGATGTCATTGTGAAGTCCATATTCTAGTGTGTCGTGGATGTGTTGCCGCCCCGCCTACGGGCTGTGTATAAAACCTATACCTGGTTGGTTGGTCCTCTAGGTACTTTGTTTTGCTGTATGTTCTGTTTGTTTTTCTCTATAAGCAAGTCTTGTTGTTGGTTGTTGTACCCACAGTGTAGCCAATCACCGTATTTGGGCAAGTTAAACATGTCTTTTCGGTCTGAAATTTCAGAGTGGCCTTCTTATAGGAGTACGACGGCACCACGAGCAGTAGCTAGAGGAGGGGCAAAACACAGGGGATGGTCTGCGAGGTCACATCCAGGGATCACAAAGTTGTCAGTTCGCGAGATGGCTTGAAGAGCATCTCTGGGCTTAGGTATGTTTGCATTGGTGGAAGAAGTCTAGGCTAATTAAGTCGCCAATTACAGCTCCAATGATGATCGCTGGAACATCATACTACTCCTTTAAAAAAAGGAGGATGGCCCCGGCCTCTGCATCTGGGAGATGCATGCAGCCAGTTTATTCGTTATTCACAAAGACTTTACAAAGTAATACATCAATATGTCTGAATCCACCATCTTGGAAACATCTGTCGCTACTCCTATCCAATGTATGAAGGCGGTGCAGTAAGTCCGAGACGAATAATCGGATCTCTCACCTAAGCCTAAAATCAAAAGCTGAAGGCCGCAACCAAGCCACATACCAGGTGTGCGCTACAAACCGGTCCGACGCCCTCTCATGGGTCTTTGCCACCATCTTCCACAGATCCATCTTCAGAGTGGGTGCTGATGAATCGTTCTTGCCAGCCATGTCGTCGACGCCACCATGGTGCTAAACAGTGCGACTACCCTCCACTCGTCCATCCAGACATGTCCGTCGTCGAGATCCCAGCTGCACCATGCCGCCAATACTCATCTTCTTCACCTGGTAGATAACACACCGCTCCACCTGTGAACCTCTGCACCAGCGCCACTGCCCTTTGCCACCCAGAGCCCACCTGTAGCTGTCCAATCACGTGGATTTTGGATTTTCGTCCGGGAGGGGGTGGGGTCAGGGGTGGATAGGATGGACCTCGGCTTTGCTCCCCAAGGAGGACAACGACATTGAAAGATGTCGCTGCTGCCGGGCCGGAACAGCCGACCAAACACTACAAGAAATATGACAACTTATGACCTTCTATCAGTGACCCTCGAAGAATTGATCATAAATTTATGACCATTTTAGACCAATTGGTCAAAAGCTGTTCAGGGGGCTCCAAACCCTAAACCATTGCGACCATTTTGGTCAGAAAGGTCGTAATTTCCTTACACGAAATGGTCACAAAGCAAACAGTGCTAGTCCGCTGCCTTATTTCTAGTTGTTAATGACCAATATAGATGGTCATAGCCTTGTAGATTGTGGTGGGTTGTGATGACTAGGCGCCATCTCATCAGTTTTGCCTATGTGTCATGTCCATGTGGCAGTTTTTGCCCTAGGTTGTGAAGCAACCTATATTTCTATCGTTCCCAAAATTCCCAAAAAAATCTCATAAATTCTTTGGGGCATATCTTCATCAAATATGTAAAAAATCCTTCTTTGCCTAGTTCAAAACTAATTCAACAATATTCATTTTCCTATTCTGTTCACAACAACACTTTATGAAGGAAGTGCTATTTATATATTCTTGATTGCCCTCGGAATTTTTGGGCACTCTTTCCTATCCAAATTATTACCGCATGACAAAATTCAGCTCCATTTGCCTAGCAAATCTTCCTCGGCAAATTTCCAAAGTTTTTGTCCACCTAGAAGCATTGTGAAGGAAGTACCTATTTTATATCTCTAAATGACATGAAATTTATACAGTTCCTTCATATGCCCAAATTATCAACCTCCTCCAAATTGCAGCTCAGTCAAATCATCTATGTGAGCCCAGGTTCAATTTATGTTTTATGGCCAAATTGGCACGTTGCAAAGCAAGTGTTATATAGACCCCTCCTATTACCCTCAAACTTTTCGGGCACTCTTCCATACCCAAATCATTGCCACATGATAATATTCAGCTCAATTTTCCTAGTAAATCTTTCTCGGGAAATTTTTAAAGTTTCTACCTCGAGAGAAGCTTTGTCAAGTAAGTACTAGCTAGGCTTACCCAAATGATCTGAAAATTTACCAGAGCATGACCATACCTAAGTAACTTACCTACACCAATTTTGAGCTCATTGCATTCATCCAATCTCTCTCACTAGTTTTCCCAAGTTTCTGTCCATAGAAGAGCATTGTGAAGGAAGTACTACTTTGGCATGTCCAAATGGTATCAATTTTCTACAATGCTTTCCTATGCCCAAATAACCATCCTCCACAAAATTTCAGCTCACTCCATTCATTATTTTGAGCCCAGCTTCAACATTCATATTTTTGTCCAGTATGGTACTTTGCAAAGCAAGTACCACCTAGGATCCTCATTTTGAGCTAAAAATTTGTGAAGACATTCTCCTGAGTAGATGATCATCCTCAGCCAAAACTCACGCCCATTGTCCATGTGCATTTCCCGTACCGCTAATCAAACACGTGGCTGCTAATTCATGTTTGAGCATCGATCGGTCTCCTCGTGAGAATCTTATGTTGTAATTTTCTTCCTAGCACCAACCTGGGGAGTGCCCAACCACTAGACATGCCTAGGCCGCCCACAACACATGGCAACATTACGGTCACGCGGTGACCACGCGACGGGCATGCGAGTTTACGCGCTCTAGAGTTGGGGCCCTCGGCCATCGCCCAAACCTCGACGTATCGCCACCAAACCATGTATTTATGATCAAATAGGTCCTTATGTAACTAGAAATGATTTTTGGAAAAAATAAATAGCAAACTATGAGGCAGCTGCAGTTCAAATTTGACCTGCTTCCAAGTGAATCAGCGGAAATTTGTCTTTTTCACGAGAGGTGGATCAAAAAAATTTACACCCAACCATTTTTTCAATTGTGCATTAAATATGGCCTAGTATTTTATAAACATGATTTGGTCCAATTTTGCAACAATTATTTGGTAGTTCCTTCACAAAAAAACCTCCTTTCGGGCACTCGAAAAATGGAAAATGGTTTTTTTGTCCAATGAAAATGAGAACTTCCTTAGGCAACATTGTTTGCCATTCCAATATGCACCCTTGTGCACAATATGAGATCATTTGAACAAACTATGCCATGGATGTGGCCATAAGATTGATCATTTGGCTTGAAAGCCATTGATCTCCACACGTGATAGCTCGTTTCTGAGAACACTTTTTTAAAATAATTGCCGTATTACAAGTTTATTATTTTTCCTAGGAACTTGGCCACATATAATGACACAATGCGAAGGTTGCCCAAATTTTTGATTTTTTTGAATTTTTTATGCCCGTTTCAAAATGCGGTCAAAATGGCGGGAATGACCGTTCCCAGCTAGTGGTTGAATCTTGGAATTTTTTTGGTGTTTCTATGATTAAATAGATACTTATGTACCTAGAAATGATTTTTGAAAAAAATAAAGAGCAAACTACAAGGTAGCTACAGTTCAAATTTGACCCGCTTCTAGCTGAATCGGCGGAAATTTGTCTTTTTCATGAGAGGTGGATCAAAACTTTTTACACCCAACCATTTTGTCAATTGTGCATTAAATATGGCCTAGTATTTTAGAAAAATGATTTGGTCCAATTTTGCAACAATTATTTGGTAGGTCCTTCACAATAAAACCTCCTTTTGGGCACTCAAAAAATGGAAAATGGTTTTTTCGTCCAAAGAAAGTGACAACTTCCTTAGGCAACATTGTTTGCCATTCCAATACGCACCCTTGTGCATAATATGAGATCATTTGAACAAACTATGCCATGGATGTGGCCATAAGATTGATTATTTGGCTTGAAAGCCATTGATCTCCACACGTGATAGCTTGTTTTCTGAGAACACTTTTTTAAAATAATTGTAGTATTACAAGTTTATTATTTTTCCTAGGAACTTGGCCACATATAATGACACAATGCGAAGGTTTCCCAATTTTTTGAATTTTTTTGAATTTTTTATGCCCGTTTCAAAATGCGGTCAAAACGGGGGGAATGACCGTTCCTAGCTAGTGGTTGAATCTTGGAATTTTTTTGGTGTTTCTATGATTAAATAGATACCTATGTACCTAGAAATGAGTTTTGAAAAAAATAGAGAGCAAACTATGAGGCAGCTGTAGTTCAAATTTAACCCGCTTCCAGCTGAATCGACGGAATTTGTGTTTTTCACCAGAGGTGGATCAAAACTTTTGACACCCAACCATTTTGTAAATTGTACATTAAACATGGCCTAGTATTTTAGAAAATTGATTTGGTCCAATTTTGCAACAATTATTTGGTAGGTCCTTCACAAAAAAACCTCCTTTTGGGCACTCAAAAATGGAAAATGGTTTTTTCGTCCAAAGAAACTGAAATCTTCCTTAGGCAACATTGTTTGCCATTCCAATATGCACTCTTGTGCACAATATGAGATCATTTGAACAAACTATGCCATGGATGTGGCCATAAGATTGATCATTTGGCTTGAAAGCCATTGATCTTCACACGTGATAGCTCGTTTTTGAGAACACTTTTTTAAAATAATTGTCGTATTACATGTTTGTTATTTTTCTTGGGAACTTGGCCACATATAATGACACGATGCGAAGGTTTCCCAATTTTTTGATTTTTTTTTGAATGTTTTATGCCCGTTTCAAAATGCGGTCAAAACGGCGGGCTTGAGCGTTCCTACCTAGTTGTTGAATCTTGGAATTTTTTTGGTGTTTTTGTGATTAAATAGATACTTATGTACATTTTTGGAAAAAATAAATAGCAAACTATGAGGCAACTACAGTTCAAATTTGACCCGCTTCCAGCTGAATCGGCGGGAATTTGTCTTTTTGACGAGAGGTGGATCAAAAGCTTTTTACACCCAAACATTTGGTCAATTGTGCATTAAATATGGCCTAGTATTTTATAAAATTGATTTGGTCCAATTTTGCAACAAATATATGGTAGGTCCTTCCCAAAAAAGCCTCGTTTCGGGCACTCGGAAAATGGAAAATGAATTTTCCATCCAAAAAAATGAAAACTTCCTTAGACAACATTGTTTGCCATTCCAAGATGCACCCTTGTGCATAATATTAGATCATTTGAACAAACTATGAGGCAGTTGTAGTTAAAATTTGACCCGCTTCCTAGTGAATCGACGAAAATCTCTCCTAGTATGAAAGTACCTCTAGTTATTCGAGGGAATCGTACTTAGACGTTGTCATAAAAAGAGAAGGGAACTTACCGCTGGGCGTCGTGGTGCTGCGTTGGAGCTTCCCCGACGCTGTAATGGAGCTTCGCCGGACACCGTGGTGCTGCGTTGGACCTCTTGGCGCGCCGTTGAGAGCCGCAATGGAGCTTCGTGGGGATGTCATCGGTGCCGCGTTGAAGTTTTTTCATGCTCGGTGCTATCGTGACATATTGATGTGATCGAACGATCACCAATGCGCAGATCAAGCGCCTAGCTAGGCGGATGATTTCTAGACAAAATCATCTGACTGACTCGTATCAGCCACCTATTGTTAATTAATTGCGACCAATTTAGATGGTCATAACATCATCAAATCCTGTACTTCGTTCTGATTGGTCTATGAGCATGTCACGCGGATCAAGCATTAGAGACCGTTGGATACTCCTGGATCCAACGGCCCACACCCTCTCACCCTCTCACCCACTGGGACCTCCTCTCTCCCCTGCACACCACTCCTTGTCCCATCCTCTCTCTCCCCCGCGGGCACACCACTCCTTGTCCCCTCCCCCCGCCACCAACCACCCCTCCCCCGCCGCCACCCACCTCCACCACCTACCCCTCTCCTCGCCGCCACCCACCTCCGCCACACCTTCCTTCCCCACCCCAGATCCTCTCCCCACTCCTAGATCCTCTCCCCACTCCTAGATCCAACTTGCCACCGTAGAACGAGGAGATCGCGGCCAAGATCTTCGGGACGCGGTGGTCATCATCGCGGACCGCTCCTCCGCCGACCCGAGGTACCTCGAGGAGTTTGCACGGTGGTTCGACCCCTCGGGCTGGTCCGGTTCGGGACGGAGGTGGTGAGCGTCCGCCGCAGTAGGGACGACGACGCGGGCTGGGGGTGAGGCTCGCCTGCGCTGGCAGCAAGCTAGAGGAGGAGGTTTGATGTCGTGGTCGTCTGAAGTGGGCACTTCGCCGAGCCGTGTGTGGCCGCCATCACAGGTAATTACTCAGTCCGATCTATCCCCACTGATGGCTAGCACTAGTAGTAGGCAGTTGGCCAGTAGCTATTTCCGATCGATCCGATTCTTTTTGGCATCTTGCAAGGGAGTCTGGATGGGTTGTTAGCAGCAAGGATCCATAGCAGGCAGGGGAAACATTATGATTAGTAGTTGGCCTCATCGATCGGATCTGAGTAGTTGGGCTAGCGACGATTATACTACTATTGTGTTTGGGTGCCTAATTGACTGATTGCCCACCGTTGAAAATTTTGTTTATATATATAAAAATCTTGAAGGTGCCACAAACTGCCAATAATGATGTTGATTATTCTCCAGTGAATGTGAATGAGAATGTATCATTTGTCTAGAGATGGAGTTTGTGGAGATAGAGTTCATTAGTTTTTGGTGTATTCGTCTAGAGTTCATTTAGCAATGTTCAGAAATGCAAACAACATCAGTTCATTAGTTACACTAAGCATTTGCCTGCCTAAGTTGTATTTAGACCAAAATTTGCTAATAGACACCCCCTTCACAGATCTGCTATTTTTTGGCGTGCACATAATATGTATGTCTTAACAGTTACCAGCAGTTGTGTTCTATTGTTTGATTAAATGAATCAACACCTGAAGGAGATCTAGATTAACAGTAGAATCACATAGTTGTAATTACCTGAGAAATTTTAACAGAAGCTCACGGTTATGTCCTCCATCGGGCGATCTTGTTTGTTATCGCAGTAGAATTTGGTGTGCTTGAATAAAATGGTGCTCATTTGCATCATTGTATTTCTGCAGAGTTTTAAGAAGAATTCTGGTACGAACGCACTGACCGTATACTTGTACATGTGCAGCTGAGGAACATCCTGTGGGCTACTTCCAAGCATGATGTGTACGTGATGTAGAACTATTCTGTGATGCATTGGTCGTCCTTACTCCGCAAAGGAAAAGAAGTGCTCAACGTGGCAGGCCCAAATCAGGTGATCTACCACAGAGCGATGTGATAGTCCTCTATCGTCGGAATTTCGGTCAATCTCTGATCCACTGTGCGACCACACTGTGCAGGATATGCAGGGAGGTCGGCCCTTGTCCAGGAGAAGATCAGCACCATGACGGTGAAAGACAACCTCTTGGCGGCTGGTGGTTTCCATGGGAAGCTGATCTGCAATGTAAGGAGGCCGGAGTAGGCACGCAGTGCACACACAAAGCATTTTTTTTCTGCTTGAGAACATGTAGAAATGTAGATCTGTAGCTTGACACTTAGGTATTTATTATTTTGTTAGTACCTTGGCAGTGAATTCTAGCAACAAGCAATGCATTTCGAGCAGCGATAGCCTAATTGGTAAACTAGTGCTTTGTGTGTGCTAGTACCTCACAATGTCATCCTTGTATATGCACAGATGAAATTATTCACCCCGCCATTGTCACTGTTTCCTAATCGAGTACAACAAACCTCCTATGGTTTTTTGTGCAAATTAAGTGTGGAACATTGTAGTGCTATACAAACATGTACCTAGCATTTCTGATGTGTATTTCCTTTGATTCCCTAGGCTTAACCTGCAAGCTATAATAAATGTGAATCGGTCTGTGGGAAATTGGGCTGGTAAATATAGAACTGTAGAGATGTAGAACTAAAGCGTGGTACTTAGCCATTTAAGTTGGTGGTACTTGGTAGTACCTACACAGTGAAGTCTAGTTGATTCAGGAAAGTTGACTTGAGATTTTCTTACTTATGATTTACTGATGAAACCTTGATTCTTGAATCTTGATGTAGGTATCCCACCGTTGATCCATATCCAGATCAGCTGCGTCGCCGGTTCCGCCGTCTCCGACCGCACTCCCCCGTCTGCGCCATCGAGCCGGGCCTGCTCACCTCCTTCTTGATGGTCGCGCGTCGGGAGCGCCCTCTGCTGGCAGCGACGCAGCCGTGTCTGGTGCCGTACAAGGGACGCCGGCGCAGGATGCTGTCGTCGTCCGTTCCTAACGCCGCTGTGTTGAGGTACTTGAGATTTCTCTCCCAACTACACTGTCTCACCCATTCCCCTCCACAAATTTCCTCACAATCAAATCGATGCTGCAGCTGCAGGTGTTCCTTGATGCTACATATGTCAATTTCTTTTGGTAAACTAGAAACTGACATCAAAATCAATTCCTGTTTAGAGTGTGTTGCTTGTGTCTACTAGCTGGTTCTGTTGCTTACTACTTGTTAACTTTGGTTAAGTACTAGTGGTATTGCTGCTGGCTAGATGGGAATTGCTGAATGATTGCCAAAGCCCTGTTAGTTCTTTGGTTGTAACAACTGAACTTGTGTTTTTTCTTTTGGTAAACTGACATATCAAAAGTAGTGATTCATTTCAGCAGTGAACCGTGCCATGTGATTGTGCTTTTGTAGCAATGTAATTTTGCAGAATCCACTTGATTCTGGTGCAGAATTCAATGTTGTCCAATCATTTGGGCTTATTTCCTGCTGTGATTATCGTCAATAAGAGCAACCCAGTGGTTTGCTTGCCATGTCTGGTTCTTATGTTGGTAGTAGTTTACTTTGCTTATCCAGTAGTATGAGTCAATTGGCCAGCCTAGAGAAGCTTGGTGTTTTACATTATGGTGTTAACTGTGAAAATGCCAAGTGTGAGAAAATTAGACCAACTGTCCATTTCTTGCCTGAATGCATTCTTTAAACGAGATGATGTGCTAGAGACATGCTACTATATTGCCTTGCTATAAACAAGATGGTGTTTACTGTATTGTCTTTCATGCACATTTGGTGTATTATCTTTTGACCTTCAAGAACTATCTTCACTGTCTCTCCTTGCTGCATTGTCTCACTCGTTCTCCTTCTATTAACTCTGGGCAGGCATGATGTACATCTGGTGGTCGTCAAGTCAAGGAACCTTCTCTTCTTGCTGCGACAGTCCTCCTCCCGCTGCTCTGCTCTGCTCAACAGCTAGCGTGCATGGCTAAAACAAAGGTAAGACTCTGGCCGGTCGGTGTGTTGAGCCATGGTGGTCTGTTTGTGGGGGTCATCAACATTGGTATAGGTTAGCATGTGCCCTTCAATCAGCGCACAGTGATGAAACGCTTCATTTGATGATGACGAACGGTTCCAGATCTGCACCTCTTGTTTGTTAATTTGGCTCATGTATGTTGTCGTGTCTGCGAAAGATGCAACCTGAGTGCTTTTCTTGTCCTTAAGTTTAATAAATGAGGAACAACATTCAGATCGTGCTCCATGGCGCGCATCAGCTATTGTGTTTGTAATGTTTGAGTCTGCTCCATCATCGATCTGTAGGCCTACTTGACAGTCATAAAGTTGCATTATTTATCCACTGGTAGGGTAGGATATGCCCAAATGTGGTCAGTATAGGAACCAGGGTCCCCTAATTGCTAGCAAAACTTGTGTAATGAGCTCTTGTTACCTTCTACTGATTTTTAGTCTTATTTTTTTAGTACTTCTGTATTGGTATTTAGAAATAAAATTCATATGTGTCTGTATATGTTCTTTTAGATAAGTATGTCAATACATAACTAGTAATGTAAATGGTGTGACACAGTTCTTAATAAAAATGAAAATAACTTGTGAATGTCAATCTCATGTATCAGGGTCTTGTTCTTGTAAACCTTATGTGAAGCTAAAATTCTGGTGTGCAGGGCGACTAGTGATGCGGCACAACAAGCAGTAGCAGGCACGCGAAGCAGCAGGGGGAGGTGGTCTCTCGAACGTCGCTACTGTCACTGATTGATGATGGATGATCTCTCTCCCTCTCTTGCAAGTGTCTACAAATGCTGGTAGAAATAGAAATGGCAGCTCTAGTCCCATGTTGTTGTAGTCCCATGTAGTTCCTTTTCTCAGACTGCCCTTTGTTGCTTCATTTCTATGTTAATTCAGTCTCTGTCGAATGTATCTACTATCTATTATCGTGGCTGTGTAATGAATCCTTTTGTGTTGAAAGAAATAAAATGGTTTGGATACATCTGTACATGCTGAGATGTCAAGCTTCTAAATGTATGTTGTGGAGGCCCAAAATAGATTGGATTGTAAAAGGGCCCAGGCCCAAAAAAGAAATGAATTATAGAAGGCAACATCCTAGAAAATAAAATGGGTCAGGCCCATGTAGCTAGTGAAAATTAACAGAAATAAATATATATTGAAAAGGCCGAATTGTTGGGCTAGGCCCATGTAGAAAATCGAATTGGACCGGGCTGAATCTTGTGCCACGTCAGATTGCCACGCTGGATGCCTACGTGGCCTGGGGAGGTTGCTAGTGACCAAAACGCCACAGTAGACGTATTTTGGTCATAAACATCTTCGACCATTCCAGAAGAAAGGTCGCTATAGTTAGTTTATGACGGCCAGCTTTTGACCTTATGTTTTTGGTCACAAAAAGGTCACAAATGGAAATTTGTGACCATTCAGTGACCAATAGTGGTGGTCACAAGTTGACATATTTCTTGTAGTGAAAGTTTCCTCCGATTCCAATCCTACACCACCAACCACCATTTTCTCCGGATGAGCCATCAACCAGAGCCTACACGGAAGAGAGTGCCATGGGGCTCAACCCTCCAGATCTGGCGATGAGGAAGGTCGTGTTGCTCAACGGTTGCTGCCGGTGGCACCTCATCATCCCCGTGGCTGAAAGCGCCGGCAACGCCATTAGTCGCGTAGACGACATCGCCCTTTGACTAGGCGTCAATCTGGACGACGCCAAATGCAGGGCCGATCTAGAAGAAATTCACCGACCCGTGCCAGGCCCGCCATCGCGCAAGTTAGGCCGCAGGACACCGCAGCCCGATGAGGTCCGATCCTCACAGCCCGCCCACCGTTCGTCGAGATCCACCCGTACGCCCACGCACGGATCGGGTCACCGCTGGCCTCCACAAAGTGCTGCGGCCCGTAGACAAGGGGTTGCCGCGAGAGAGATCCCCCCTGCGGCATTCAGCCGCGCGAGCTTCACACCAAATTTGGATCCCGCTTTCTTATATATGTGCCAAAATTTCGGTACAACAACCCTCCACATCCAACTCTATTTTTTTCTTCCAGAATGGAGGAAGGGGACACTTAGCGGGACTTTCAATAGCAAATTTTCCATACAGATAGAGGCACCTATCAAAAAGATACTCCAAAGGCTTCAGGATCACAGTCTCATTAGTTGAACAACACTCATGCTAATCTACGTTATGTGAATTCAAATCATGCATTTATTAACTAGTCCATGGCCTCAGCAGCTACAACGTCAAAAATACAAAGAGGAAAAACATGAAACTAAGTTTTACACAAATTATTCAGGCAACCTTCCTTTGCCAAGATGCGATCAGCCCTATTGGTTGTTCTTCTATTCCACTTCACTCGATGCTCTTCTATACCAGATAACAAGTCCATTATGTCTTCACAGAGAGGACCAATCTTGGGGAGGTTTAGTCTGCAGAGTTTAGCGCTATAGCCACACCCTGATTGTCATCAATGAATACAATTGTTTGCTCAAGCATGTTGTCTGAGAGTAGTTCATAGCCTTGCTTGTTGGAGAGAATAATTCTTTCCTTGATGATTTCTCTTACAAAGATCAAACATATATGTCGAGGGAGAGAGAACTGACTCCCCTAGACTGTAGGCATGTGATGACCCACAAGTATAGGGGATCTATCGTAGTCCTTTCGACAAGTAAGGGTGTCGAACCCAACGAGGAGCGGAAGGAAATGAAAAGTGGTTTTTAGCAAGGTATTTTCTTCAAGCACTGAAATTATCGGTGACAGATAGTTTTGTGATCGGATAAATCCTAAAAGGTAACAAGTAATAGAAGTAAACAAGATGCAGCAAGGTGGCCCAATCCTTTTTGTATCAAAGTACAAGCCTTCATGAACTCTTATATAAAGCAAAGCGCTCCCGAGGACACATAGGAATTATTGTCAAGCTAGTTTTCATCATGCTCATATCATTCGTGTTCGTTATTTTGATAGTTTGATATGTGGGTGAACCGGTGCTTGGGTGCTGCCCTTCCTTGGACAAGCATCCCACTTATGATTAAACCCTCTCGCAAGCTTCCACAACTACGAAAGAAGTATTAAGGTAAACCTAACCATCATGAAACATATGGATCCAAATCAGCCCCTTACGAAGCAACACATAAACTAGGGTTTAAGCTTCTGTCACTCTCGCAACCCATCATCTACTCATTACTTCCCAATGCATTCCCCTAGGTCCAAATAATGGTGTAGTGTCATGTAGTCGACGTTCACATAACACCACTAGAGGAGAGACAACATACGTCTCATCAAAATATCGAACAAATAGCAAATCCACATGATTACTTATAACAAGACTTCTCCCATGACCCTAGGAACAAACGTAACTACCCACAAAGCATATTCACAATCATAATCAATGGAGTGTTAATTATCATAAAGGATCTGAACATATGATCTTCCACCGAATAAACCAACTAGCATCAAGTACAAGGAGTAATCAACACTACTAGCAACCCACAGGAACCAATCTGAGGTGTTGGGACCAAGATCGAATACAAGAGATGAACTAGGGTTTGAGAGGAGATGGTTCTGGTGAAGATGTTGATGGATATTGACCCTCCCTCGATGAGAGGATCGATGGTGATGATGATGGCGATGATTTCCCCCTCCGGGGGAGGGATGTTTCCTCGGCAGAACAGCTCCACCAGAGCCCTAGATTGGTTCTGCCCAGGTTCCACCGTGAGACAGAGGCGCTTCGTCCCGAAAGCTTACTTATGATTCTTTCTAGGGTAAAAGACACCATATAGCAGACGATGGGCACCGGAGGCCTGCCAGGGGGCCCACAAGGTCAGGGGGTGCGCCCAGGGGGTGGGGCACGCCCTCCACCGTTGTGGCTGGCTGGTGGCCCCCCTCTGGTTCTTTCTTCACCCAATATTTTTTATATGTTCCAAAAACAATCTCCGTGAAGTTTCAAGACTTTTGGAGTTGTGCAGAATAGGTCTCTAATATTTGCTCCTTTTCAAGTCCAGAATTCCAGCTGCCGGCATTCTCCCTCTTCATGTACTCCTTGTAAAATAAGAGAGAATATGCATAAGTATTGTGATATAATGTGTAATAACAGCCTATAATGCATTAAATATTGATATAAAAACATGATGAAAAATGGATGTATCAACTCCCCCAAGCTTAGACCTCGCTTTTCCTCAAGCGAAAGCCAGTATGGATAAATATGTCCACATGTCTAGAGATAGAGGTGTCGATATAATAAAACACGGACACGAGAGCATCATGATTATCTTTAGAACAACAACATAGAATGCCATATAATTTCTTATGTTAAAGTAACAATTCATTCACAATGTAAAGTATGAATCAGAAACTTCATTAAAAACTAACAAAATATGATCTCAGTCATTGGAGCAATTGCAATTTATCACAACATCGGTAAGAGTCAAATAAGAGCTTTTCAGCAAGTCCACATACTCAACTATCATATAATCTTTCACAATTGCTAACACTCACGCGATACTTATGGTTACAAAGTTTCAATCGTACACCGAGAAAGATAGGGGCTTATAGTTTTGCCTCCCAACTATTTACCTCAAGGGTAATGTCAACAATAATACTTTATGATAACTTACATTCGAGTGGATATATATATATATATATAGATATCCGGATCTCTCCAACACAAAGAGCTTGCCAAAGGAAAAAGTGTAAAAAGGAAAGGTGATGATCACCATGACTTTTGTATAAGGGTAGGAGATAAAAGTAAAAGATAGGCCCTTCGCAGAGGGAAGAAGAGGTTGTCATGCGCTTTTATGGTTAGATGTACAAAATCTTAGTGCAATAGAACATCACTTTATTTTGCCATTGTGATAAGGACCTTTATTATGCAGTCCATCTCTTTTATTTCTTCCATATCACAAGTTCGTATAAAGCTTATTTTCTTCACACTAATAGATCATACATATTTAGAGAAAGCAATTTTTATTGCTAGCACCGATGACAACATACTTGAAGGATCTTACTCAATCCATAGGTAGGTATGGTGGACTCTCATGGGAAAACTGGGTTTAGGGATATTTGGAAGCACAAGCAGTATCTCTACTTGGTGCAAAGATTTTGGCTAGCATGAGAGGGAAAGGCAAGCTCAACATGTTGGACGATCCAAAACAATATACTTCTATTCGGATATAACAAAACATAACTCCTTATGTTGTCTTCCTTGTCCAACATCAACCTTTTAGCATGTCATATTTTAATGAGTGCTCGCAATTAAAAGATTTCCAACATAGTATATTTATATGTGAAGCCTCTCTTTCTTTATTACTTCCTATTGATTGCAACAACGACCAAAACTATGTTTGTCAACTCTCAATAACTTTTATTCATCATACTCATTATATGTGAAGTCATTACTCTCCATAAGATCAATATATGATCCTTTTTATTTCTTTTTTATTCTTTATTTTTATTTAATTCCCTCAAGATTATTGCAAGAAAGCAAAGCCCTTTACTCAAAACTACTCTTTTTATTATATATCTCACGGGCTCGATTACATAGATAGAGATCAAAGCAAAACTCAAAGCAAGATCATACTAATAACTTTATTCTACTAGATCAAGAAATAACCAAAATGATCGAACTAAGAAAAGTAATAAAGATAAAGATGTGATGGTGATACGATACTAGGGCACTCCCCCCAGCTTGGCAGTTGCCAAGGGGAGTGCCCATACCCATGTAATTAAATCTCTTTCTTCAGAGGTGGTGATGAAGGAGTTGTATTCTTCTTCTCCAACTGACGTCAGAGGATAAAATTTTCCTCCCTTAGCTCCTCATTATTGAGCTCAAGCTTCAATATCTTTTTTCATAGTGCCACCTTGCTGTCCTACAAAAAACATGGTGGGATAGATCGGACCTTAGGGAGGCTTGACTTCTTGAACTCCACATGCATATTGCCTGGTTGGGTTAGTGGTTCGTCCTCCTCATTGGAACTTGTCTCCTCCTTACTCTTTGGCTCATAGTCTTCTTCCTCCATGGTCCAACCATAATGTTCCACATCCCCATATACTTTTGGGTTTGTGATATAACCAGCCATGTAGCTTTCTCCCTCTAAATCTTGGGATGACATCTCGCTCTTAATCTGCTGCAGAAACAACTCAAAACGAAAACATGAGATTTTTGCGTGGTACGGTGGTCAAAACATTCAAGAGATTATATAATGAATTTTTACTGACCAAAAGAAGTATTCTGCAAGAAAACGGAGTCCAGAGGGCACATGAGGTGGCCACAAGGTCGGGGGTGCGCCCTCCACCCTTGTGGTGGCCTCGTGTCTCTTTCGGAGTGCTTTTAATTTTCCTAATTCTTTAAATATTCCAAATGGAGAAAATTTATCATTGGAAATGTTTTGGAGTCAGTTTACTTACTGTACCACATACATATTCCTTTTCGGAGTCTGAGACATTCTGGAAAGTGTCCCTTATGTACTCCTACGGGGTTACGGTATTAATTATATTTGTCTCAACATTTATGGGAGTACCTAAGATATAATGTTTAAGTCTTTGACTGTTTACCACCTTCGGATTTTTACCTTTGGCATTGTTGATTTTTATGGCACCAGAACGATAGACCTCCTCGATAATGTAAGGCCCTTCCCATTTAGAGAGAAGCTTTCCTGCAAAAAACCCTTAAACGAGAGTTGTATAGCAAAACATGATCACCTACATTAAACTCACACTTATGTATCATTTTTATCATGCCATCTTTTAACTTTTTCCTTAAACAACTTGGCATTCTCGTAGGCTTGGGTTCTCCATTCATCAAGTGAGCTAATATAAATAACCTCTTATCACCGGCAAGTCTAAAATCATAATTGAGCTCTTTAATAGCCTAACATGCCTTATGTTCTAGCCCAAGTGGTAAGTGACATGCTTTTCCATAAACCATTTTATATGGAGACATACCCATATGATTCTTATAAGCAGTTCTATAAGCCCACAAAGCATCATCAAGCTTCTTAGACCAATTCTTTCTAGATCTATTAACAATATTTTGCAAAATTAATTTAATCTCTCTATTTCTCAATTCTACTTGACCACTAGACTGAGGATGATATGGAGATGCAATTCTATGATTAACATCATACTTAGCAAGTATTTTACGGAAAGCACCATGAATAAAATTTGAACCACCATCAGTCATTAAAGATCTAGGGACTCCAAACCTTGTAAAAATAACTTCTTTAAGCATCTTAATAGAAGTGTTATGATCAGCACTACTAGTTGGAATAGCTTCTACCCACTTAGTAACGTAATCAACAACAACTAGAATATGTGTATACCCATTAGAGGAAGGAAAAGGTCCCATATAATCGAAGCCCCAAACATCAAATGGTTCAATAACAAGTGAATGGTTCATAGGCATTTCCTGATGTTTACTAATATTACCAATTATCTGGCATTCATCACAAGATAAGACAAACTTACAGGCATCCTTAAAGAGACTGGGCCAATAGAAACCAGATTGCAATACCTCATGTGCAGTTCTATCTCCAGCGTGGTGTCCTCCGTAAGCTTCGGAGTGTCACTTGCGTAGGATCTGTTCTTGTTCATACTCGGGCACACAACGTCTAATAACAACATCTACTCCTTCTTTATAAAGGTGTGTATCATCATAGAAGTAATGTCTTAAATCACAGAAAAATTTTCTTTGCTGATATGTGAAACTATGTGGTATAAATCAACAACAATATAATTCGCATAATCAACATGCCATGGAGCATTACGAGAAGCATTTATGACATTTAATTGCTCATCAGGAAAGCTATCATCAATAGGTAGCGAGTCATCAAGAACATTTTCTAACCTAGGGAAGTTGCCTACAACGGTGTTATCAGGTCCCTTTCTTTCAATAATATGCAAATCAAATTCTTGTAACAAGAGAACCCATCTAATAAGTCTAGGTTTAGCATCTTTCTTTTCCATAAGATATTCAATAGCAGCATGATCTGTTTTCCATAAGATATTCAATAGCAACATGATCTGTGTGAACAGTTACTTTGGAATCAACGATATAAGGTCTGAACTTATCACATGCAAATATAACTGCTAAAAATTCTTTTTCAGCAGTAGCATAATTTCTCTCGGCACTATCTAGAATTTTACTAGCATACTGAATAACATTTAATTTCTTATCAACTATTTGTCCTAGAACAACACCAACAACATAATCACTAGCATCACACATAATTTCAAAGGGTAGGTTCCAATCAGGTAGCTGAACAATAGGAGCAGAAATCAAGGCTTTCTTAAGTATTTCAAATGCTTCAACACAATCATCATCAAAAACGAAAGGAACATCCACTACTAGGAAAAGGCCTACTAATGGCGCACTGGTTTTGCCTACTAATGGCGCATTACCAGTGCGCCATTAGTAGCACGCCACTAGTATATCTTACTAATGGCGCACGATGGGTGCGCCATTAGTATCTGGTATACTAATGGCGCACCAACTATTGCGCCATTAGTATGTAAGAGCATGCGCCATTAGTGTGCCTCCCGGGGGGCCATACGTAAGCATGGCTTTGTCATACTAATGGTGCATTCTCTGTTGATGCGCCATTAGTATCCTTTGGCATACTAATGGCGCACCTGGTGGTGATGCGCCATTAGTATGAATATTTGGTTTTTTTCCTTTTCTGATTTTTGCACAGGTTATAAAATATATTATTAGACAGAATATAAAATATATTATTAGACAGAATATAGACAGCAACATAAGATTCATCGAATACAATAGAAGATTAGTCTCCGAATACAATTCATCATATTAGTCTCCGAATTCAAAAGACCGAACAAAGATAAAACATTACAAGTCTCAAGACCGCGAGTTTCGAGTTTGTCTTCACATTACAAGTCGATATCGATCATCTAAACTACCATCACATAGAAGAGAGTTGTGGTCATCACGATGAGCATCATCGCGATCAAACTGGTCTTCACCCGGTTCCTCCAACGCTCCCTCCTCTCTCCCGCTAGATGGCGGGCATATCTAGATTCGGCCTCCGCCCTAGTGGTGTACCCTTTGTAACTATTACCGCTGAAACGGTGAACCTGTCTCCAACACTCCTCCCAGTCGTCGTAGACTCCGGGAACCTTACCCTTGTACACGACATACGATGGCATCTTTATGCACAAGCCAAACAACAGACAATACATAAGCAATATGTAAGTATGCAACAAAAGGATCGGAAGAGAAAAGCAAGACATTAATAGCATGATTCATGGTCCTACTAATAAATAGCATCGATTACATCTAAGTTGAATGACTGTCCAAACCAAAGAGACATACGAATTCATTAAAGTATAATTACAACATGAGCCAATCAATGTTTCAGAACTACACATCACTACTTTCGACTCAACTCATCAGACAGGAACATGGATGAAGCCGCCGTCTGTCGTGATGGTCATGAAATTGCGGTCGTTGTCACCCTGCATTTGTAGCATTTCATCTATCTCACTGTTGGACGGTTGATATCTGACGAAGAACTACCCCGAGGTATGAAGGACGTCTTGATGGATGATGTCCGCAAACTCCAACTGGATGCGAAAGAATTCTTGTCTGAGGTCCGCGTCCTGGACTGCCAACAAGCTCGTGGCCCAATCTTTGAGATTATCTGGTAGCAGAAGTTGATGATGGTTCCTTACGATCGCCCGCATGTGATGGAGGGCGTAGTAGGCATCCTTTTGACCGCCAGGCGGCTGCTTGACGCAGCAGAACTTCGTATTGTGTGAGAACATGTGCTTGCCGTACTTACGAACTGCCCTGGTGAAGGTGCCTCCAGATTTGGCGTAGGCGGGGAGAACATCATCAAGAACTTGCTTGACATTTGTGTAGTCTATCCTGGAGTTACGGTTCGGGTCTAAATACGTGGCCATGGAATATTTCGGGCTTGAGAGGATGAGTGTGCAATGTGTGTCACTGCACATAACACGGAATGTTAGAAAAAAATGATCGAAATCTAAGAAATCATATGTTACGGGGCGGTTAAGTAATGACTTACTCGGGAAAGTAAGCCACAGGGAAGTTACCTTATCTGGGTTTGCTAGAATGATGCCTTCGAGGTGTGAACTCGCAACTTGGCCGTCCCCAGCGCTGCTCAAGTGCTTGGCACGCATGTAGAAGGGGTCGACTATCACGATGTCCGGGGTCTTGTCTCTAATGATCCGCATCTCCATACTCAGCGAAAACAGCCGAACGAAGTTGTAATGCAGCGGATGAAGGTTAAACATAGCAAAGATGTCATCAAACCGCAAGATGATCGTACCCCCGATGTCGCCATCCACAAAGCCCTTGCCCTCTGGCATCTTGGCCACGAAAACCGGGTATGCCACATCCTTCTCTCTGAGACACTGCTTCTCCAAAGAAATAACACTGTCGTGCAGACTCCGCATAGCACCGGTTGCAGCATTCAGCATATTTGGTGGTAGCATCGCCCTACCCGCCACATGCACCCTCCTCGAGATATCCTTAGGTGAAGGTGGCCCGTCCTGAGCACGGATCGAACTCGATGCCGGCTGGCTCGCACCGGCGCCCTTGTTAGTCTTTTGTTTCCGTCCCTTCTTCTTGATCTCCTGTAATGGGACCGAGTTCTGCTCACAGACCGCCTTCTTGAGCGTGTTGGGGCTGATAATATTTCGCACCCCAGCTATCTGAGGCTCGGTGAAGGCGGGAGCTGGGGGCGTGTCCTGAGAACTGAACGCCAGATGATGCCTGTTGCAATTGGATTTCTCTGCCGTACCAGCTAGATGGCGGTCGTCTTGGTTGGGTTCTTGAGAAAGAGGCCCGCAGAACTCGTCAGTGTACCCATGTTCGGCAAAGTACTTATCGACTTTGGTAAATGTACCATCGCCGGCTTCGTCGCCGTCCGGATCCTGTGCCATAGGGCTATCTGGATCCTATGCCATAGGGATGTCCGGCAGGTCCGGTAGCGTTGCGGCGTTCTTGCCATGGCTTGGCGCCGGCACGACTGGCGGTCTTGTCTGTGGGGTGGTGTCCCCCGCTCCCAAACGAATCTGTCTCTTCGGCCAAAGCAGGGGCGAGTTTACGCTGGTGCTGAGGGTCATCTCATCTTCTTCGTCGGCCCCAGCGGATCGAATCGGAGGTAACAGCTCGTCGTAAACTGGCAGCACCCGAACCACTTCAACCCTATACATTCTGGGTGGCATCGGATTACCGTGGAACATGGGGTTGCCCGGTTGAACGATTCTTCCCTTGGCGACATCGAGCAACTCGGCGCCCACGAAATGCAGAAGATTGCAAGGAACGTCGGCGGTGCCCTGCGAAAACATGTATAGGGCATCAGGGATGCCCAGTCAAAGGCAAGGAGATGAAGTCATCAGCCGAGAGGCTTGGTTACCGTGATGCCGTCGAGCTCGGCTAATGTCGAGGCATCGCCAACGGCGAGCGTGCAACTGACGGAGGGGGCGCTTGCTAGCGAGGTGCCGGCTGGCGTACACCCGGGTGCATTAAGCTCCAATGCATGTGCCGGCACCGGAGACACGAATACCGCCTCCACCGGAGACACCAATGGCGCCGCCGCCGGAGACACCAATGGCGCCGCCTACGCGCTGTGCGAGTTGCTGGCCGTGAAGTTGGGAATCGGGGGAGGCCCCTGTTGGCCGCCCGCAATCCACGTCGTCAGCCCATGAATCAACGTAGGCACCATGGCGTTGAGCGTCGTTCCAAGTTGTTGTTGCACTTGTTCTTGGAAAAGCTCCGGAATTCGCGCCACTTGTGCCTTGAGTTCTTCAACCTCGTGCGTCTGGCTTTCCGAGCTGGTCTTTTTCTCCTTCCACACACCAGCGGTATAGTATGACCCCCATTTTGTGGACAAGCCTTTGCCGGCCACACGACCAGCTGATGTCGGCTTAGTGAGCTTATCCTTGTTTTTCATTACGTTCAACGCCCTATTTAAAGGGGTGTCGAAAGGGGAGCTCTTAGACGACCCTGCGCTACTGCTTTCAGTGTCCTGCGAAAGGAACGTGAACCATTTAGAAATATTGGGGATTAATTAGAGTGCAACCATATGGAGCTAATTAGGCGGGGGTGTATTCCTTACCAGAAGAAGCTCAAGCGCCCTGGTCTTCGGATCCGTGGTAAGCTCCTTTGTTATCGGGTCCTCCTTGTACCGGGCCCTGACATAGTTCCTGGTCTGCTTGTCACCGCTGTATTTCTCGAAGCGGGGCGGTAGGCCTTGCTCGGCACGCTCCGCATCCTCCTTGTCCCATATAGGCTCCGCCACTCTGTAACCGCCGGGACCGAGTTTGTGTTCCCCTAAGTTCAAATCCCACATTTCTTTCCCCCACTGACTTGATTCGGAGGTTGCACTGCTCTCGCACTTGATCTTGAACTCCTTGTACTCATCTTCGCTCATCAAAGGATATTTCGCCTTGATCTTCTCATAACTATCACCTTTATCAATCATTCTCTTCACCACGCTTTTCCAAGTAGACAGGGTCGTGCTCATCTTCGTGAGGGCGGCACTATTCACTTTATTCCCGGAGAGGCGTGTGTTTTCAAATTCGGCGGGGAACTTGTATCGTTCGTGCAGCTTCGTGAAGAGGAGGTTGCGCAAATTCCCTCGGTCCTTATGCCTAAGGTTCTCGGTGTTGATCGAGACGATGCTCCGGAGAATGCACCCGAGCTGAAGTGAGTACCCCTTGACTATATGTTTGGGCTCCGTTGGATTCCTGTCGGAGTCCACTTGAGTGAATTCCTCCTTGAGCATGCGGAGCGCATTCGGGCGCCGGTCCTTCCTTTGCTTCTTCAGTTGGCTGCCATCTGTGTGTGCGCCGCCATCATCAGTGGTGGCATCCTCGGCGGCACCATCAGTGGTGTCATCCCCGACGCCACTAGGGGTTGTCTAATCTGGATCGGTGTCTTCCGCGGCGTCCTCATAGCGGTGAGGTTGTTCTTCCATCTCCTGGGACAGCTCCCAGAATTTCTTGCCACCTGAACCACCGGCCTCATCGTTGTGGGCCATGTTTTGCTCTAAATAGGAAAAAAGTTTGGTCAAAAAGTTGGTTATTGTCAAGGAACAAGATCATGGTCTGATCATTTAGGGTTTGTCGACACCGAGGCACCCTAAAAGCCTAAGCTTTCATCATTTAGGGTTTTTCGACGCCGAGGCACCCTAAAAGCCTAAGCGTACATCATTTAGGTTCTCATCGACACCGAGGCATCCGGGGCAGCCAAGTTAAGTTTTCATCATTTAGGGTTTATCGATGCCGAGGCACCCTAGGTTGGGCCTAATCACTTGGCACTAATCACTTGGCTCTATTGCCACCTATGGTTTAATGCAGCAAGAATAAAGGGGCAGTTGATCCTACTTAACTAAGTACTAAGATACCCCGGCCCATGCATTAGTAGCAAGTACCTCATATGTCCGATTTTTAGCAAAGTCATGCTAAAATTCACGAAAAATTTCAGCATGACCTTTGCTGAAAATAGGACATATGGAGTACCCAAATTTGCCGGAACGGAAGTTAATCGACATTCCGGCAAACTCAAGGGCCTCTCGGGGTACAATAGTAGCATCACAAGTTGACAAAATTCCCAAGTAGTACAGCAGCAGCATCACAAGTAGTACCAATGAACATATAGTCCAACGCATTCTGAATTTCGATAAATGACAGCAAGTTAACTCATGCTGACAACAACAAACTTATAACAACATAAATGAAATTGCAATATATCCATATACAAAGCAGCAGGATCATCCACCCCATGACAGCAGTAGGAACCCAATCTAACAATCATCAGTGACAAAAAGGGCATGAATGTATAGATAGCACAGCCTGGCACCAAGCGACCCACCACTAAGCTAGCTAACAGCACCAAAGCATCAAGAACTGTTTGACTGTAAAAAATAGTTGTTTCTACTGCCAAATTACCCAGTTTTCTCAAGCAGTCAATTACACCATGATGATACCAAATTCTTGTAGCAGTACAATTAGTTCATAGGACAAAAAAATCATCCACATTCACCAATCACCTTGTTACATCAAGCAAAAAATTTCATTTTCATGGGAAACTAAGGACCAGGTGAACTATGGACTAACTTCAGTCACAGATGTTGGTGGCTACATAATCTCCTTAATCAAGAGCTGCTAGCTATAGGGTGCACCTAGTGACCCTGTTTCTTATAAATCTAAAATCTAATTAACCAACTTATGATGACAAACTGAAGCAAGCTATAATCTACTACAATTATCACAAGATAGCATAAGAACTCATCTAACAATGCTAGTTGCTAGTAACCAAAGAACCTAACCAAGAACTTCTCTCCAAGATTTTTATCATAACCTCTACGGTTCAAACATCCCCCTGGCCCATTATGATTTTCAACCTCTTCTTTGCACATACTGGCATAAAATGGCTATGTGGTGTGCATATCCCAATTTTCCTTTTCCTTTTTCATCCATTTCACATCACAAATTTCAATCAAGCATGTATAAAAGGTAAACTGCCACACACTTCACATCAACATAACCAGGAAGTAATAGTAGTACATGTTTCACACACAAGCTGATATGTATCAACATAACCAGGAAATAATGCATGTTGAGGACACACACAACATACGAATCTACACATATGTTTTCATGCTGGGATTTATCCATAAGGATTAGAAACATAGAAGCAGCATATGCAAGTAAGTTTGCTTCTTTATCTCTGGTTACAGGGAGGAGGGGAAGAGCAGAGACTCAAGGCGTGCTCCTGCTGCTCGAGGTGGATGGGGATGGCGGATGCGGGAAGAGGTGGAGCTCCTGCTGCTCGAGGCGGACCCGGGGGCGGTGAGGCTCCTGCGTTGGCCGTTGGCGGTGGTCGATGAGGGGCAGCGCCGGTGGAGAGCAGCTGGGCTGCGGCTAGAGAAGACGGAAGAGGAGGCGGGCGTGGGTGGGAGCTCCCGTGGCGGTGGTTGAGGAGGGGCCGCGCCGGTGGCCGGAGGCGCCAGCAAACCCTAAATCGCGAGGAGCCTGCTCGAGGAGGAAGCGCGCGAGGATGGTGGCTGCCGGTGGAGTGGCTCCACGACGACGGTGGTGCTCCCTATCAAACGGGTGCTCGACGGCGCTGCTCTGGAGTGGGGCGACGACGGTGGTGGCCGGGAGTAGTGGAGTGGTTGTTGGGGCGGCAGAGGATGGTGGAGGGGATACCGTGATGGGGATTGGGGATTTTAGTCGGGGGAGGGATAGCATTGGCGCACCACCTAGCGGTGCGCCATAAGTAACCTTTTTTTGGATAGCAATGGCGCACCACCTAGCGGTGCGCCATAAGTAACTATTTTTTTGGATAGCAATGGCGCACCACCCAGCGGTGCGCCATAAGTAACTATTTTTTTTGTATATCAATGGCGCACCACCCAGCGGTGCGCCATTAGTAATTATTATTATTATTATTATTATTATTATTTGCATTGAATAAGTTTTTAGAAAATGAATATGAATATGAAACAGTAATAATTTTTTATAAAAATAGTAATAATGTTTTAAAAATATTGTCAAATTTGTTATTTGGAAATATTTATGAATATGAAAAAATATCATCAAATTTGTTATTTGAAAATATCATCAAATTTGTTTTTTTGGATTTTTAGTTGCATTCATTTGTGAATTGGTAAAACATTTATGAATATGAAAAAATATCATCAAATTTGAAAAAATATTCATGAATTCAAAACATGCCCATGAAATTTAAAAATATTCATGCATGAGTTCAAAAAATATTACTGTTTTGCAAAAAAGTAAAAATATAAATATATATACTAATGGCGCACCGCCTAATAGTGCGCCATTACTAGTTTAAACTTTACTAGTTTAAACTAGTAATGGCGCACTGTGAAACGGTGCGCCATTAGTAGTTTTGCAAAAAAAAGAATAAGAAAAAAATTACAGTAATGACGCACTCTCTGCCAGGTGCGCCATTACAAGTTAGAATTAGTAATGGCGCATTGTCTACCTGATGCGCCATTAGTATGTATGGAAAAATGGAAAAAAAATTAATACTAGTGGCGCACCCTGTTTCTGGTGCGCCATTAGTGTCTTCCACACTAATGACGCATCACCAACAGGTGCGCCATTAGTATATAGTAGTGGCGCACTGCTTCCCTGGTGCGCCATTAGTATCAATCCTATCTATAACCCTTTTCCTAGTAGTGATCTTTTTTAATAGATTAGTGAGAGGCCTAGAAATTTAGAGAAGTCTTTAATAATCCTCATATAGAAACCAGCATGACCAAGGAAACTTCTTATACCTTTGATATCTTTAGGACATGGCATCTTTTCAATAGCATCAACTTTAGCTTTATCAACTTCAATACCTCTTTCAGAAATTTTATGCCCCAAGATAATACCTTCATTAACCATAAAGTGGCACTTCTCCCAATTCAAGAAAAGATTAGTTTCTTCACATCTCTGCAAAACTCAATTAAGGTTGCTTAAGCAATCATCAAAAGAAGTTCCGTAAACGGAGAAATCATCCATGAAAACCTCGACAATCTTCTCTCAAAAGTCAGAGAATATAGCAGTCATACATCTTTGAAAGGTAGCATGTGCATTGCATAAACCAAAAGGCGTATGTCTATAAGCAAAGGTACAGAAAGGGCAAGTAAAAGTGGTTTTCTCTTGATCCTTTTTTGACACAGGTATTTGAGAGACACGCCAATAACCATCTAGAAAGCAAAAGTGTGTATGTTTAGATAGTCTTTCTAGCATTTTATCAATAAAAGGCATAGGGTATTGATCTTTTCTAGTAGCTTTATTTAATTTGCGAAAATCAATTACCATTCTATAACCTGTAACAATTCTTTGAGGAATCAATTCATTCTTATCATTAGGAACAACAGTAATACCTCCCTTCTTAGGGACACAATGAATAGGGCTTACCCATTGACTATTAGCAATAGGATTAATTATACCTACTGCTAGAAGCTTTAGTATTTCATTTCTTACCACTTGTTTCATCTTAGGATTTAACCGTCGGTGATGATCCACAACTGGTTTAGCATCTTTCTCCAATTTAATCTTGTGCTGACATGAAGTGGGACTAATGCCCTTAAGATCATCAAGAGTATACCCAATAGCGGCATGGTACTTCTTTAGAGTTTTCAATAGTTTCTTTTCTTCATCCTCTAAAAGGTTAGCAATAATAATAACATGGTATATCTTCTTTTCATCAAGATAATAATATTTCAAAGTATTAGGTAATTTTGTAAGCTCAAACACGGGATCACCCTTAGATGGAGGAGGATCTCCAAGGATTTCAACAGGAAAATTGTGTTTCAAAATAGGTCCCTGATTAAAGAATAATTCATCTATTTCTCTTCTTTCATTCATAAACATATCATTTTCATGGTCTAGTAAATATTGTTCTAAACGATCATTAGGAGACACGACAATAGAAGCAAGACCAATAATTTCACCCTTACTAGGCAATTCTTTATCATGGGGCTGTCTACGAAATTTAGAGAAATCAAAATCTTTCTCGCAGTCTATCTTAGCATTAACAGTATTCAAGAAAGGTCTACCAAATATAATGGGACAAAAATTATCTTGTGGGGAAGAAAGAACAAGAAAACCAGTAGGATATTTTATCTTCCCACCCAAGACTTCAACATCTCTAACAATCCCAATTAGTGATATAGTATCTCTATTAGCAAGCTTAATAGTAACATCAATAGCTTCTATCTCAGTAGGAGCAATATCGTTCATAATTTCTTTATATAAGATAAAAGGAATCGCACTCACACTAGCACCCACATCACATAAGCCATGATAACAATGATCTCCTTTTTAACAGAAACAACAGGCATGCCAACAACACGTCTATGTTTGTCTTTAGTATCAGCTTTAGCAATCCTAGCAACTTCATCACAGAAATAAATAACATGCCCAATATTATCAGCCAAGAGATCTTTAACCATAGCAATACTAGGTTCAACTTTAATTTGTTCAGAGGGTGTAGGTGTTTTTGTATAACTCTTACGAACCATAGTTGAAGCTTTAGCAAGATGCTTTATTCTAACATGGAATGGTGGTTTCTCAATATAAGCAGTAGCAATGATAGGATCAACATTATAAGTAATAGTTTTTTCTTCAACTTTAATAGGTTCAACTACTTTAACTTCAATGGGAGGATGATATTTAAACCACTTCTCCTTAGGGAGATCAACATGAGTAGCAAATGGTTCACAGAAAGAAGCTACTATATCTCAGAGTCAAGTCCATATTTAGTGCTAAAATCATGGAAACACTACTAGGAAAAGGGCTACTAATGGCGCACCAGTTTTGCCTACTAATGGCGCATCACTGGTGCGCCATTAGTATCACGTCACTAGTATTTTTTACTAATGGCGCACCACTGGTGCGCCATTAGTATCTGGTATAGTAATGGCGCACCACTGGTGCGCCACTAGTATAGGCCACGGTGTGCCATTAGTATAGGCCACTGGTGCGCCATTAGTATAGGCCACGGTGCGCCATTAGTATTTTTGAATTTTGAAGGCGGGAAAATAGTAGTGGCGCACCGTCTAACCCCCACCGTGCGCCATTGCTATTTTTGAATTTTGAATTTGGATTTGGATCATGATTTTTTTGCCCATTTTTTGCTCGTTTTTTGGCACGATATTATTTCAAATTTTGTTCCTGTTTTTGGATCTTGTACGTTCTTTTGCCGTGTTCTTTTGCCGGAGAGGAGGAGGAGGAGGTCACCGGAGAGGCGCTCACCTACATCACCGGAGAGGAGGAGGAGGTCGCTGGAGAGGAGTTCACCGAAGCATCGGAGAGGAGGAAGGAGAAACCATGAGGGAATGGGAGGAGCTCACCGGAGAGGAGGAAGGAGGAGCTCACCGGAGAGGAGGGAGGAGAAACCGTTAGGGGAGGGGAGGGGAGGGGAGGGGAGGGGAGGAGAGGAGGTAGGAGGAGGTCGCCGGAGAGGAGGAGGAGGTCGCCGGAGAGGAGGAGGAGGAGGTCGCCGGAGAGGAGGAGGAGGTCGCCGGAGAGGAGGAGGGTAGTATGGTGGAGGAGAGAAGGGAAGATGGAGTGAAGGATAGGAGGAGATGGAGTGGAGGAGAGGTGGAGTGCAGGAGAAGAATGAAGAGGTAAGGAGGAGAGGACCACGCCCAGCCATATATAAGGCATAGTAATGACGCACCGTGGGCAGGTGCGCCATTACTAACTTTTTTTGTATTTTTTTGATTTACTTTGAATTTTGAAGGCGGGAAGATACTAATGGCGCACCATGGGCAGGTGCGCCATTAGTAATTTTTTTTTATTTTTTTGACTTATTTTGAATTTTGAAGGCGGGAAGATACTAATGGTGCACCATGGGCAGGTGCGCCATTAGTAAGTTTGAATTTTCTTGATTTTTTTTGCCTCTCCAAATCTTAAAAGCCCTGTCTCTTTTTTCTGTTAGGTTTTTGAGGATTTTGAAAATGTTTAACGGGGTTTCCCCATTAAATTCGGATGTAACTTTTCGAGTAGATGATTTTTCATATAAAAAACTTTTTCATCCGAGTTCGTACGCAAAAGTTATGCCCATTTTTACAAATTCTCGAGAGATTTTGCAAAGAAGTCGAAAATTCATGTTTGTAAGTTTTGCTAACAACTAGACCACATATCACATGGGAATCTTATTTTCTTTTATTTTTTTGACATTTCTATTATTTTCTTTTATTATTTTTTTGAAACTGAAAAAGCAGTCCACAGCGGGGGGGGGGGGGGGGGTGCATTCGGGCGAATGTTTGGGCCAAGTTACTAATGGCGCACCGTGGCATGGTGCGCCATTACTAGTTGAACTAGTAATGGCGCACCGTGGCATGGTGCGCCATTACTAGTTGAACTAGTAATGGCGCACCACACTACTAGAAATACCACTACTAATGGCGCACCTAATATGGCCATTAATGGCGCATCACTGGTGCGCCATTGATAGCACGCCATTAGTAATTTTTACTAATGGCGCACCAGCTGGTGCGCCATTAGTATCTGCTATACTAATGGCGCACCACCTGGTGCGCCATTAGTATATGCGAGGGTGCGCCATTAGTATGCCTCCCAGTTGGCATGTATACCCAGGTGCTTTGGCATACTAATGGCGCACCACCTCTGGATGCGCCATTAGTAACCGCAGCATACTAATGGCGCACTACCCGGTGATGCGCCATTAGTATGCACTGTCATACTAATGGCGCACTGTCGTGTGATGCGCCATTAGTATGAATATTAGGTTTTTTTTATTTTTTATTTTCTGTTTTTTGCACAGGTTACAAAATGTATAATTTGACAAAATATAGACAGCACACATCAACAATAGATTCATCAAATACAATAGAAGATTAGTCTTTGAATACAATTCATCATATTAGTCTCCGAATACAATTCATCATATTAGTCTCCGAATTAAAAAGACCGAACAAAGATAGAACATTATATTACAAGTCTCGAGACCGCGAGTAGCGAGTTTGTCTTCGCATTACAAGTCGATATCGATCATCTAAACTACCATCACATAGAAGAGAGCTGCGGTCATCACGATGAGCATCATCACGATGAAACTCGTCTTCATCCGGTTCCTCCAACGCTCCCTCCCCTCTCCCGCTAGATAGCGGGCGTATCTAGATTCGGCCTCGGCCCTAGTGGTGTACCCTTTGTAACTGTTACCGCTGAATCGGTGAACCTGTCTCCGACACTCCTCCCAGTCATCGTAGACTCCGGGAACCTTACCCTTGTACACGACATACGTCGGCATCACTATGCACTAGCCAAACGAAACATTAGTACCAATTCACAGACAATACATAAGCAATATATAATTATGCAACAGAACGATCGGAAGAGAAAAGCAAGACATTAATAGCATCGATTACATCTAAGTTGAACGACTCTCAAAACCAAAGAGACATACTACAAGTTCATTAAAGTTTAATTACAACATCAGCCAATCGATGTTTCAGAACTAGACAACTCGACTCAAGGGACCGGAGCGTGGATGAAGCCGCCGTCTATCGTGGGAGTCATGAAAGAACGGGCGTTGTCATCCTGCATTTGTAGCATTGTGTCGATGTCACTGTTGGACGGTTGATTTCTGAGGTAGAACTGCCCCGAGGTACGAAGGACATCTTGATGGATGATTTCCGCAAACTCCGACTGGATGCGAAAGAATTCTTGTCGGAGGTCCGCGTCCTGGATTGCCGACACGCTCGCGGCCCAATCTTGGAGTTTACTCGGTAGCAGAAGTTGATGATGGTCCCGTACGATCGCCCGCATGTGATGGATGGCGTAGTAGGCACCCTTCTGACCGCCAGGCGGCTGCTTGACGCAGAAGAACATCGTATTGTGGGAGAACACGTGCTTGCCGTACTTACGAATAGGCCTGGTGAAGGTGCCTCCAGATTGGGCGTAGCCGGGGAGAACATCATCAAGAACCTTCTTGACATTTGTGTAGTCTACGTTCGACTGACGGTCCGGGTCGAAATACGTGGCCATGGAATATTTGGGGCTTAGGAGGATGAGCGTGCAACGTGTGTCACTGCAGAAAACACGGAATGTTAAAAGAAAAACGATCGAAAAGTAAGAATTCATATGTTACGGGCCGGTTGAGGGGAGGACTTACTCGGGAAAGTAAGGCACGAGGAAGTTATCCTTATCTTGGTTTAACAGAATGACACCTTGGAGGTAAGAACTCGTGACTTGCCGGTCCCCAGCGCTGCCCAAGATCTTGGCACACATGTAGAAGGGGTCGACTATCACGATGTCTGGGGTCTTGTCGCGAATGATCCGCATCTCCATACTCAGCGAAAATAGCCGAACGAAGGTGTAGTGCAGCGGATGAAGGTTAAACATAGCAAAGATGTCATCAAACCGCAGGACGATCGTACCCTCGATGTCGCCATCCAGAAAGCCCTTGCCCTCTGGCACCTTGGCCACGAAAACCGGGTATGCCACATCCTTCTCTCTGAGACGCCGCTTCTCCAAAGAAAGAACACTGTCGTGCAGACTCCGCATAGCACCGGTTGCAGCATTGAGCATATTTGGTGGTAGCATCGCCCTACCCGCCACATGCACCCTCCTCGAGATATCCTGCGGTGAAGGTGGCCCGTCCTGAGCACGGATCGTACTCGGTGCCGGCTGGCTCGCACCCTTCTTAGTCTTTCTTTTGTGTGCCTTCTTCTTCTCCTGTAATGGGACCGAGTTCTGCTCACAGACCGCCTTCTTGAGTGTGTTGGGGCTGATAATATTTCGCACCTCGCCTATCTGAGGCTCGGTGAAGTCGGCAGCTGGAGGCGTCTCCTAAGAGCTGAACGCCAGACGGCGCCTGTTGCAACTTGGCTTCTCCGCGGTACGAGCTAGATCGCACACGTCTTTTGTTGGGTTTGGTTCTTGAGAAGGAGGCCCCATGAAGTCGCCATCGTACCCATGCTCGGCAAAGTACTGATCGACGTTGCCAAATGTATCATCGTCGTCGTCGTCGTCGTTCTGATCCTGTGCCATATGCATGTTTGGATCCAGTGGCATAGGGATGTCCGGCACCGTTACGGCGGTCTTGCCATGGGGCCGACTTGGCGCCGGCACGACTGGCGGTGTTGTCTTTGGGGTGGTGTCCCCCGCCCCCAAACGAATCTGGCTCTTCGGCCAAAGCAGGGGCCAGCTCAGGCAGGCGCTGAGGGTCATCACGTCATCATCGTCGGCCCCGACGGGTCGAATCGGAGGTAACAAGTCGTCGCAGCCTGGCAGCACCCGAACCAGTTGAACCCTAAACAAGTTGGGTGGCATCTGGGTACCGTGGAACAAGGGGTTGCCCGGTTGAACGATTTTGCCCTTGGCGACATCGACCAACTCGTTGTTCACGAAGTGGAGGAGAGTGCACGGAACGTCGGCGGCGCCCTGCGAAAACATGTAGGGCGTCAGGGATGCCCAGTCAAAGGCAAGGAGATGAAGTCCTCGGCCGAGAGAGGCTTAATTAGTTACCGTGATGATGGCGTCGAGCTCGGCTAATGTCGAGGCACCGCCAACGGCGGGCGTGCAGTTGACGGAGCGGCCGCTTGCTGAAGAGGTGCCGGCCGGCGTACACCCGGGTGCATTAAGCTCCCGTGCCGGCGTCGGAGACACCAATGCCGCCTCCGCCGGAGGCACCAATGGCCCCGCCATCGCATTATGCGAGTTGCTGGCCGTGAAGCTAGGAATCGGGGGCGGCCCCTGTTGGCCGCCCGCAATCCACGCACTCAACCCCGAGATCAAGGTAGGCACAAGGGCGGTGATCGTCGCTCCGAGTCGTTGTTCCACTTGCTCTTGGACAATCTCCGGAATCCGCGCCACCTGTGCCTTGAGTTCTTGAACCTCTCGCGCCTGGCTTTCCGAGCTGGTCTTTTTCTCCTTCCGCACACCAGCGGTATAGTATGACCCCCATTTTGTCGACAAGCCTTTGCCGGCCACACGACCAGCTGACGTCGGCTTACTGAGCTTATCCTTGTTCTTCATTATATTCAACCCCCTATTTAGAGTGGTGTCCCAAGGGTTGCTCTGAGTCGACCCCGCGCTACTGCTTTCAGTCGCCTGCGGAAGGAATGTGAACCATTTAGAAATTCGGCTTCATTAATTAGAATGCAACCATATGGAGCTAATTACGCGGGGGTGTATTCCTTACCAGAACAAGCTCAAGCTGCCTGGTCTTCGGATCCGTGGTAAGCTCCTTTGTTTTCGGGTCCTTCTTGTACCGGGCCCTGACAAAGTTCCTGGTCTGCTTGTCACCGTATTTATCGAAGAGGGGCGGTAGGCCTTGCTCGGCACGGTCCGCCTCCTCCTTGTCCCATATAGGCTCCGCCACTCTGTAACCGCCGGGACCGAGTGTGTGTTCCCCTATGTTCAGCTCCCGCATTTGTTTCCCCCACTCACTTGATTGGGAGCTTGCGGTGCTCGAGCAATTGATCTTGAAGTCGTTGTAGTCATCTTCGGTGATCGAAGGATTTTTCTCCTTGATCTTCTCATAACTCTCACCTTTCTCGATCATTCTCTTCACATTGCTTTTCCAAGTAGACAGGGCCTTGCTCATCTTCGTGAGGGCAGCATTGTTCACTTTATTCCCTTTGAGGCTTGTGTTTTCGAATTCAGCGGGGAACTTGTATCGTTCGTGCAGCTTCGTGAAGAGGAGGTGGCGCAAATTCCCCCGGTCAGGATGCCTCAGGTTCTCGGTGTTGATCGAGACGGTGCTCCGGACAATGCACCCGAGCTGAAGCGAGTACCCCTTGACTATTCGTTCGGGCGCCGTTGGATTCCCGTTGGAGTCCACTTCAGTAACTTCCTCCTTGAGGGTGCGGAGCACGATCGGGCGCCGGTCCTTCCGTTGCCTCTTCGGCTGGCTGCTATCTGTGCGTGCGCCGCCATCATCAGTGGTGGCATCCTCGGCGGCACCATCAGTGGTGGCATCAGTGTGGTCATCCTCGGCGGCACCATCCGTGGTCTCAGGATCGGTGGGGAAGGCGGCGGCCTCATACAAGTGAGGTTGTTCCTCCATCTCCTGGGACAGCTCCCAGAATGCCTTGCCGCCCGAACCCCCGGCCTCATCGTTGTGGGCCATGTTTCTCTCTAAATAGAAACAAAGTTTGGTCAAAAAGTTGGTTATTGTCAAGGAACAAGATCATGGTCTCATCATTTAGGGTTTGTCGACACCGAGGCATCCTAAAATCTAAGCTTTTATCATTGAGGGTTTTTCGACGCCAAGGCACCCTAAAAGCCTAACTTTTCATCATTTCGGTTTTTATCGACACCGAGGCACCCTAAAAGCCATGCATTAGTCACAAGTACGCCGGGGCACTTGATCCTACTTAATTAACTACTAAGATACCCCGGCCCATGCATTAGTCACAAGTACCCCATATGTCCTATTTTTAGCAAAGTCATGCTAAAATTCACGGAAAATTTCAGCATGACCTTTGCTGAAAATAGGACATATGGAGTACCCGAATTTGCCGGAACGGAAGTTAATCGACATTCCGGCAAACTCAAGGGCCTCTCGGGGTACCTGCAAAATCATCACGACACGATGGTCGGAGACAAAACCCAGCAAACTAGCAAAATCATCACAAATTGTTTTCTGTTAAAGATGATCATCATCTTTACAAGTCTTTCTCAATGTGATCACAAGTAATTCAGAGGCATCACAAGTAATTCAGAGCATCACAAGGCATTAGTAGTTCAGTACATGAACAAGTTTTACAAACCCATATAAGAACAAGTGAATTCTAGTCCCATTGACACTCCTGGTTTTCTACAAACACCAAGTACTAGGGCTAACTGGATGTTGGCTATCTTTTATAGTGTCTCTGTTACATGCCAGTTTGGTCATTGCTAACTCTTGATGTAACTGATATTTTGATTCCTGAACCCCCGATATGCTGTTGTGGTTAATCCTAAGAGAAGATTTTGAACAATGAGAAGTCCATGGATATGTTGTGTTTCTGACTTCCGTTGAGGATCATGGAAATTGGATATGTGAGTGGTCGGTGGACCAACTTTTCACTAAAAATAACAGAAGAGTCCTTTGTTTTCCACTAAAATTATCAGTGTCATCTGGTTTCATGGCAATATTTATCTAGCATGTTCCGTATTGATTTCATTGTATTTTCTGTTCCATCATATTTCAGTTAGTACTAAGGTTCTTTTTTTAGGGAACTCAGTTAGTACTCAGTTTACAGAAACGGTTCGATGTCTATCATATACAACCATTTTCCCTGTTATAAAAGACATGAAAGATCACAACAATATTGATCTGAAAAGAACAGAAAAAAAAGAGAAATAGTATGTATGCAGTGGTGATTCTACCTTGCTTTCTCAGCCGTGGGTGATGAAGTGCCTCTGTTCTGTTGTGTCTGCAGTGGTATGGAGATGAATGAATTGGTATTAGGTTCAAATGTATAAACAAACTACTCGTTTAGTTTTCAAACACAAATGGTAAATATGTTGAGGCCCAAAAACTAAGTGTACCAACAACCTAAGCTAAACAAGATGAGCACAAGATGTATAATAATAACACAAGTGATAAATAACCTAAAAGAAGATAAATAACTTGAAGCACTAACAAACAACTTCAGCGGCGCGATTTTTGCAGAACCACAACTTCAGAGATTTATAACACAGAAGCACAACTTCAGAAGAAAGAGTAACACATAACCCAAGTTTCCAAGTTAGAGGAGTTCGACAACGGATCTGACAGAAATGGCCCTGCGATGTCAGTGATGATGTGGAGTCTCAATTTACTCAAAAGACAGTGTTGTAACGACAGTAGCTGAATCTGGTTGCAGAAATACAATTTTCTCCATAATGCGCAGTCAACAACTTAATGAGTTCAACAGAAGGTTTTAACTAAATATTCTGGAGGTGTGAGCATCAACAATAAATCTTCTCCAATGCTTTACACTTCCCAATGACAAAACAAAGTTGTATCTCTAGCCAAGTTTCAACAGGAGCCAACCTCAAATCCTTCAACTTCTCACAACAGAAAATCATATCTATTCAGGTTGTGAGCGTTGTACGAGGAATCATAACCCACAACAGAACCCCAGAAGTTCTCCCTCGATCTCAAATTCAAACTTTTGGAGCTTCGTCCATCCTGGACCGAACTTTAGGTGGCCATACTAACTAACTCCCTTTCAGTTCTTTATTACATGATTTGCACCAGAAAAATCTTGCCTATGCCTATGCCTTTCAGTGAATATGTGATGCCATGTCAGATTGCTAGGTGTACTGCCTATGCATGTGTATGTTTATTCGGTCGTCTCGTTAAGTTGCTATTAGTAGTCTCATTGTTGGTCAGGAAACACTGTTCTCTCTTAGCAAAAGAGTTACTCACATTTTCTATGATGTAATTGAATCCATCAATTATACCCACCACCACGATCTCAAGAACAACTGTTGTGTGCAGCACCGATTTTAGGATGCTTTGTATGGAGAGCTTACCTATCTGTCAAGTGGTTTAACTCTTTGTTTTGATGAAGTGCTTTCTTTCTAAGTGTTTTTTACATCCCTGTATATTTTGGCGTGGATGCTTCTGTGACCAAAATAATAATATGTTCATAGCTCCTTTACTGTGGATGGTTGTACTTGTGAATTTGCATTTAACTGAATGAAAATGTTTTTGTTCAGAGAAAGAGGAATTTCTTTAACCGAAAGTTTCCAGTCTTTGTATGCCATAACTTGTAGAGGGACATTGAGATTTTGGTTCACTACTTCCTTTGACTAGCAGTAATGACCACTAATAGACTCCTGGTCTCCTTGCGTAATTTCTACTATTGCGGTAGGATGCAATCCTGTTGCTTCGCGTAATATGTTGTTATAATGAACCCTAGTTTTGTTGTAAGCTAGAAAGAGCAATATCTCTTTTTAATGGACTCCTTTTCTTCTTCAGACCTTGGTGACACTCTACCAGGTGGCCTCTGGCATCGACCTTGATGTCATGAAGAACATCGAATTCCAAGGTACATTTATAAACCAAACTCTGCTCATTCTACTAAATATCTATACTAGCATCAGTCAGTTTGCAGGGAGAGATAAATAGCTGTTTTTTCTATATCTGGTGTTTATGCAGGCAAAACATTCATAGGCATAGGCAGGCGGCAGACCTTGAGACGGGCTCGACGTTGATGGCGCGGCACTCGTAGCAGCCGGAGAGGCCGCGGAGGGAGGACGGGTGCCCCGGCGACGGTGGTGTGGACGGGGCGGGGTCGAGGTGGGGCAGCGGCGTCGGGGCGGGGTCGAGGCGGCGTCGGGGCGGGGTCGAGGCGACGTCGGGGCGGCGGGGCAGCGTCGAGGCGGAGTCGGGGCGGCGGGGTCGCGTCGAGGCGGCGTCGGGGCGGCGGGGTCGCGTCAAGGCGGCGTCGGGGCGGCGTCCGGGCGGCGGGGTCGCGTCGAGGCGGCGGGGCAGCGTCGAGGTGGCGGGGACGGTGGCGTCGAGGGAGGCGGGGCGAGGGAGAGGGAAGGCGAGGAGAGGGCGAGGGCGAGGGCGAGGGCGAGGGCAGCGGCGGCGGCCGCGGTGGATCAAGAGGGAGAGAACTGGCGAGGGGGAGAGGGAAGGGGGGATCGGGCGAAGGGGGGATCGGGCGAAGGGGGATCGGGCCACAATACTAATGGCGCACCTCATCGTGGTGCGCCATTAGCATGTCCATACTAATGGCGCACCTCACCGTGGTGCGCCATTAGTACTTTTTTTTATTTCAACTCGAGCCAAAAGGTTATGTACTACCAGAACCTATCCACGTCAAGCCCACTCTACTAGCTCGACTGGTCAGTAGCCAGTTCTCACACCAGGAGGTCCTGGGTTCGACTCCCAGGCTCCACAAATTTTTTTTATCATTTAAAAGCTGTTTGATACTTATTTATGTTTAAATATGTTCAAACTTGTTTAAATAATAACAGTAATATTTTTTATAAGACAGTAGCATTTAAAAAGTTGTTTGATACTTATTTTTTTATAAGACGGTGCACGGGGTGCGGGGGGTCGGCGGCGGCGGTTGGGTAGGGGAATCGAGGGTGCGGTGGGTCGGCGGCGGCGGCCGGTGGACTTGGGGGGTGCTCGGCGCCGAGGGGGACCGGATCTGGCGAGGTGGGATAGCGGTCGAGATGGAGGGGGATCGAGGTGGGCTCCACAAATTTTTTTTAGCATTTAAAAAGTTGTTTGATACTTATTTGTGTTTAAATATGTTCAAACTTGTTTAAATAATAACAGTAATATTTTTTTTATAAGACAGTAGCATTTAAAAAGCTGTTTGATACTAATTTTTTTATAAGACGGTGCGCGGGGTGCGGGGGGTCGGCGGCGGCGGTTGGGTAGGGGAATCGAGGGTGCGGGGGGTCGGCGGCGGCGGCCGGTGGACTGGGGGGTGCTCGGCGGCGAGGGGGGCCGGATCTGGCAAGGTGGGATAGCGATCGAGATGGAGGGGGATCGAGATCGAGTGTCCATGAAATTTAAAAATATTCATGATAGTTCAAAAAGTACCCATGAAATACAATCGAGAAATGAAGGCTACGATTTAAATACAATCGATCTTAGCTAGCTATCTGTTCACAATCTTCTTGCCCTTCTTTTTCGCAAATGGAGTTCTTCTGTGGAACGGACGTCCTTTAGGTAGGGTGGTCCTGCTTCTTCTTGTGGTGTATGCTGCTACTTCATCATCGTCGTCATGTTCGATCCTCGGGTCGCCGTACTTGTCGAAGTCTTGCTCATTGGCTACTCCATCCATTCCGATGATCTTCCTTTTGCCTCTCCTCACGACAACACGACTGGGCTTTGGCGGGTCGGTAATGAAGAAGCATTGGTCCACTTGGGAAGCCAGTACCCATGGCTCATTTTTCGCGGTGACGTTTGCGCCCGCGGTCTTGGATTTGGCTTCGGGTATAACCATGGTGGTGAAATACCGGTCTTCTTTTATGACGTTCTTGGCCCATCTGACACGGAACATCGGGACCTTCTCTCCAGCGTAGCTCAGCTCCCAGATCTCCTCGATCCTTCCGTAGTATCTGTCCTTGTCGTTACCGGTGTAGGATTCCATCGTTACCCCGGAGTTCTGATAACCATCGCTCTTCATGTCCTTGGCCTCGGTGTAGAATGTGTAGCCGTTGATATCGTACGCCTCATAGGTCATCAGGTTGTGCTCGGCGCCCTGTGACAAGGCGAATATGAGTTGTTCTTCCGCGGAAGAATCCTCATGTAAAGGGTACGACAGAAGCTTATGCTTGAACCAACGCGTGAAACATGAGTTGTGCTCTTTGAGTATATCTCCGTCCGTCCTCTGTTGGCCTCGGTCATTGTACGTCTTTTTAATAAAGGTTTTGTGCTCTACCAACCAAGGATCGACCACGTCTATGTGTTGTAGCGCGACTAGGTTTGCTCTTTCAAAGTCGGCGAGTCGACCCTCGAAGTCGACATGCATTTCGCGGCGACCCTCACGGTGACCCCATCCAGCGAGCCTGCCGAGGTGCCTGTTGACGGGCAGACCAACGGGGTTCTCGATGCCTAGATAATTCGTGCAGTAGGAGATGCACTCTTCGGTCAGAAAGCCCCTGGCTATGCTTCCTTCTGGACGTGACATGTTGCGAACGTATCCTTTGATGACACCATTCATCCTTTCGAACGGCATCATGCTGTGCAGGAATGTCGGCCCGAGTTGGATGATATCCTCCACTATATGGACCAGCAGATGCCAACGTAGGAGCTTTGCTACCTTAGGATCCGCGAAATACCGCTGCAGACGAGGAGTGATCGGAAAGTACCACACCACTTTTCGAGGAGCTTTCTTCCTCTTCTTGTATCGAGTGACACCGCACACCGGACATATTGTAGACTCCGCGTGCTCGTCCCAATAAATGATGCAATTGTTCATGCACACATGGTATTTCACGTGCGGTAAATCCAGAGGACACACGATTTTCTTCGCCTCCTCCAAACTGGTCGGGCACTTGTTCCCCTTGGGAAGACGTTCGTGCCAGAATGACATGTTCTCGTCGAAGCATGCGTCGGTCATTTTGTGTTTTACCTTCATCTCCAGGGCCATGAGCGTTACTTTCAGGCGGGTATCCTCGGGCCTGCATCCTTCATACAATGGAGTAACCGCGTCTAACTCAAGTTGATCCATCTTGGCTTTCTCTCGGGCGGCAGCTCTTGCGTTATCCGTCTGCTTGAGAAGCAGCTCTTGAATATGAGGGCCCTGCACCCAGCCCATCGATGGTCCAGCGTCGTTTGCTCCGCCGGCATCATCATCTTCATGATCATGCCCGTCGCCTGCTCCGGCATCTTCCTCATCATCATGTCCTGCATCTTCTACATGATGACTGTGTACAGCATCACAGTCGTGATCATCTCCTGGGGATTCTTCGTCTTCTCGCCCGCCCGAGCCGCAGTGGTTGTCTTGCTGCCCTTCCTCATTTCTTGCCCGGCCCGCATGGACGACTTCGTAGTCATCTTCATCACCTTGCCACCGAGAGCCATCCATGAAACCACGCAACAGCAGGTGGTCCCGCACCTGCCCGGAATCCGGGTCCGCAATAAGGCTCTTCAGCTTGCATCTTCGACACGGACATCTTATCTCCATCTCGTTCTTTTGAAGCATCTCGGCCTTCGCGGACCTCAAAAACCTATTCACGATGCCTTCGGTCATCGTGCGGACCATGGTCGCCTGCGGGGTAGAGCAAAACGATATTTTAGAACCAAACAAAAATTTGGCATGACCTTCCCTAAAAATAGGACCAAAAAGAATGCTTAATGCCAAAATTCTCGCCGAAACGGAAATGAATCAACATTCCGGCAAAATATTGGCAACTATCGCATATCAAATACCGGTACACCTCCAAACACAAACACATATGCAACACCACAAACATATGCAACACCACAAACATACATAGATCTAGCTAGGCCGTAAAAAGTGCATGTGCACATTGTTGTAAGGAGATCAACCTAAATATAGCTTCCCCCCTTACTTACCTATTAAAACAAGGTAATTTAACCACTTAATTTGAATGAATCTATGGTGGAAATGAGGTGAAAAAGAGGAGGCACCCGAGACAAGGAGGAGGTGGAGAGAATGAAGTTGGGAGAAAGTGAGTGTGTGGGTAGGAGAGGCTGTCCCAAATATCTTGTTGCTGCCCACTTACTAATGGCGCACCTCTTGCATGGTGCACCATTAGTACTTACAACTACTAATGGCGCACTTAAGCAGGATGCGCCATTAGTATGTTTGGATAGGCGCACTAGTTCAAAAAAAAATCCTATACTAATGGCGCACCCACTGCCTGGTGCGCCATTAGTAGTTACAACTACTAATGGCGCACTTGGGCAGGATGCGCCATTAGTATGTTTGGATAGGCGCACTAGTTCAAAAAAAAAATCTATACTAATGGCGCACCTGCTGCCTAGTGCGCCATTAGTAGTTACAACTACTAATGGCGCACTTTGCCGGGATGCGCCATTAGTATGTTTGGACAGGCGCACTAGTTAAAAAAAATTTGATACTAATGGCGCACCCGTAGCATGGTGCGCCATTAGTTGTTTAAACTCTAATGGCGCATCAGATTGTGGTGCGCCATTAGTATATACTAATGGCGCACCATCTTTCTGGTGCGCCATTAGTGTCAATCCCATCTATAGCCATTTTCCTAGTAGGGCCACTCCCACGGTGCGCCATTAGTAGTTTTGAAAAAATTAAAATAAAATTACTAATGGCGCACCGTGGATGTGGTGCGCCATTAGTATTTGCACACTAATGGCGCACCAACACATGGTGCGCCATTAGTATATAGTAATGGCGCACCACATGTCTGGTGCGCCATTAGTGTCAATTCCATCTATGGCCCTTTTCCTAGTAGTGAAAGCATCGGTATCCATAAAGGATTTAACACAATCGAACTTAAGGTTTATACCTGACTCCTTACCTTTTGTGGAGATCCCAATTTTCAGAGTTGCGTTTAATTCTTTCAAATAAATTTCATTTGAATTCAATATCCTTCTTCATATAGGAACCAGTACAAGAAGTATCAAGCATGGATCGATCATTATGAGAAAGCTGAGCATAAATTTTTTGAATAATAATTTCTCTTGAGAGCTCATGATTGGGGCATGAATATAACATTGATTTAAGCCTCCCCCAAGCTTGAGCGATACTTTCTCCTTCACAAGGCCAAAAATGATAGAGATAATTTCGATCACGATGAACCAGATGCATAGGATAAAATTTATGATGAAATTCCAATTTCAATCGGTTGTAGTTCCATGATCCAATATCATCCAATAGCCTATACCATGTCAATGCCTTTTCCTTCAAAGATAAAGGGAAGACTTTCTTCTTGACAACATCCTCGGGTTTACCTGCAAGCTTAAATAATCCACAAACTTCATCCACATATATTAGGTGCATATCGGGATGTCATGTTCAATCTCCTGCATAAGGATTAGCTAGCAGTTTCTCTATCATACCCGACGGAATTTCATAATAAATATTTTCAGTAGGTACAGTAGGATGAGGAGAAACTAATTGTGGTTTCGATTGAGGTGAAGATACCCCAAACAAACCCCCCAAAGGATTATTTTCCATAGTTACAAGTGACATTAAATTTCAGCACACTATAAATGTTTCCTTACCAGATTCCAATTACCAAAGGCGCTTCACTCCCTGGCAACAGCACTAGAAAAGAGTCTTGGTGAACCACAAGTATAGGGGATCTATCGTAGTCCTTTCGATAAGTAAGAGCGTCGAACCCAACGAGGAGCAGAAGGAAATGACAAGTGGTTTTCAGCAAGGTATTTTCTACAAGCACTGAAATTATCGATAACAGATAGTTTTGTGATAGGATAAATCGTAACAGGTAACAAGTAATAGAAGTAAAAAAGGTGCAGCAAGGTGGCCCAATCCTTTTTGTAGCAAAGGACAAGCCTGGACGAACTCTTATATAAAGCAAAGCGCTCCCGAGGACACATGGGAATTATTGTCAAGCTAGTTTTCATCATGCTCATATGATTCGCGTTCATTACTTTGATAGTGTGATATGTGGGTGGACCGGTGCTTGGGTGCTGCCCTTCCTTGGACAAGCCTCCCATTTATGATTAACCCATCTCGCAAGCATCCACAACTACGAAAGAAGTATTAAGGTAAATCTAACCATAGCATGAAACATATGGATCCAAATCAGCACTTTACGAAGCAACGCATAAACTAGGGTTTAATCTTCTGTCACTCTAGCAACCCATCTTCTACTTATTACTTCCCAATGCCTGCCCCTAGGCCCAAATAATGGTGAAGTGTCATGTAGTCGACGTTCACATAACACCACTAGAGGAGAGACAACATACATCTCATCAAAATATTGAACGAATACCAAATTCACATGATTACTTATGACAAGACCTCTCCCATGTCCCCAGGAACAAATGTAACTACTCACAAAGAATATTCATAATCATAATCAGAGGAGTACAAATTATCATTAAGGATCTGAACATATGATCTTCCACCGAATAAACCAACTAGCATCAACTACAAGGAGTAATCAACACTACTAGCAACCCACAGGTACCAATCTGAGGTTTTCGGACCAAGATCGAATACAAGAGATGAACTAGGGTTTGAGAGGAGATGGCGCTAGTGAAGATGTTGATGGATTTTGACCCTCCCTCAATGAGAGGATCGATGGTGATGATGATGGCAATGATTTCCCCCTCCGAGAGGGATGTTTCCTCGGTAGAACAGCTCCGCCAGAGGCCCAGATTGGTTCTGCCCAGGTTCCGCCTCGAGACGGCGGCGCTTCCTCCTGAAAGCTTCCTTATGATTTTTTCCATGGTAAGAGACACCATATAGAAGAAGATGGGCACCGGAGGCCTGCCAGGGGGCCCACAAGGTCGGGGGGCACGCCCTCCACCCTTGTGGCTAGCTGGTGCCCCCCCCTCCGATTATTTCTTCGCCCAATATTTTTTATATATCCCAAAAATAATATCCGTGAAGTTTTAGGACTTTTGGAGTTTTTCAAAATAGGTCTCTAATATTTGCTCCTTTTCCAGTCCAGAATTCCAGGTGCAGGCATTCCCCTCTTCATGTAAACCTTGTGAAATAAGAGAGAATAGGCATAAGTATTGTGATATAATGTGTAATAATAGCCCATAATGCATTAAATATTGATATAAAAGCATGATGCGAAATGGACGTATCAGCATGCAGGCCATGGGCACTCGGAGATCTAACACTGGTGCAGAGACGTCCTACGCACGTCCTACGCAAACGGTTCTCCGTGTTATGGCAGGTCCTCGTTCTCATGCTTTTTTACTTTATAGTGCTTAGAAGTTGAGATTCGAAAGAATTTAGCCTAGAACATGAGTCATCAAAAGTCATGGCATTTTGAAACTTTAGTCATAAAAGGATATGAAATATTAAACACAAAAAGAGAGTGCCGTACAAAAACACAAAAAGAAGGAAAATAAAGAAGTGGCACAATAGTTACCAAGCGTTTATACGTCTCTGGCGTATCAATAATTTTTTATTGTTTCACGCTATTATAGCCCGACAGCCCCATCCTCTACTCCATCGATGCGTCCACTGGGCGAGATCGGTGGTGTGCCATCCTTACATTAGGTAGTCCAACCCCCATCTCAACTATGATTCCTGGATCACCAGGGAGACCTCCTTTCCACTCCATCTCCCACATGATGGCTCCCCTAGGGAGACCTTACCGGTGAGCCATCCTGAACATCCATGCCATCTCGATACTTGATACGTATGCGAACCCAGCTCAGCATTGGGAATATCATTGTTTGGGTAATAAATAGATTTAAGAAGATGTGCGCAAAGAGAGTCTGGTACTGTTAGGATGCGCCATGACTGGTGAGCTAATAAAGCTAGGTTAAATAGCTCGATGTCCCTAAAACCAAAACCTCCACACTTCTTTGTCTGAGTCATAGATCTCCAACAAACCAGTGTGGTTTCTGTTACCCTTCTTTGCTGCCCTAAAAAACATCATTTCCAACAAAGATATAGCTTCATTTCAAATGGTTCAAACATCTTTCAAATGAGTCTGCAACATAACATAGTAGTTAGCATTGCTCAAGACACAAACACAACTTTGGGGATTCCATTAACTGCACTCAACTTTTTGAGTGAACAAGCAAAAAATCATAATCATTAGACTCAGCATAGCTCGCTGGAACCAAACAGAAGAGACGAAGACTAAATATGTTGTCCCTATAGTGCTACAGATTAACAGTATCATGTCAATCGATAAAGCAAAGCAAAGCAAAAGAATAACACCAAACCAGAGGGAGGACAAATCTGCTTCTCATGCTACCTGCATATCTCATTGCGACTTCATCTAAGCATCATATATATTACTAGACATGACAAGAAAGAGCATGGATCATATCAATAGATGTATGGTCATCCTAATTACGGATGATATATGTATGCACCTCCTGCTCCCAGTCCCAGGGTAACAATATAATAGATTAAGATTTGTTGAGGATGAATGAGGGGGTACCTGTGCTTGAGTGTTGGGTCTGTGGTTGGTCTTGGTATAGATGGAGCGAAGAGGTCCTTCTTCCCCTCCGACGAACCCATAAGGAAGTAGCGAGATTAATTTATTTTTTGGTGCACTATTGGCTACAGCTGCACTAGCTTCACGATCTTCCTTCCGAAGTTTCTTAAGAATAGTATAAGCAATATTGGTGCATATCTTCATGCTAGCACCTTTAGTCTTCAAAATATGTGCTCTCACTCTTGAATAACTTATAGAGAAAACCCCATCACAAAAGTGGAAATTAAATCTTGCATTCCCTCCATATCATGTAACATGAACCCACAGGGGAAACTTAGGATTAGAATATTGGTTCTCCTCTGTATCATCGGCAGTCCCAGATCCAAACCCAGCAATATAAGATTGAGTGTTCGATCCAGACGCCACTCAGAAACATCTAGAAAATATGTAATCATATAAATTCATCAGACAGTTGAGCAAAAATAATAATTACATGTTGAGACTTCACGGATAGTTTGATCAGACACAAAAAATCCACTGAAGTAAGAGATATAGTAGCCTAGCAACTGATGATGTCAAGATTGTTAAGTTTTACATGACTAGATTAGTGATATATTATTTAAGATTGGGGGAAAGAACAACCTTAAGTCCTTAATCTTATTCTTTTGACGTTCTATTTTGGAGCGCTTAGCTTGAGGTCTTGAAAAGTCTCATTTTTCCACTGAATATTTATGTCGTAATTTTTTTATCGTATTTTATAGATGTATGGCGTAGCTCCAAAAAAGTATTCGAATCTTTTGTTTCCTAGATTAAATTAAGGTTCACAAAATACCAAAGCAATACATGTCTTCAAGAGTATGCATTCCATGTGTTTGTTCTTAATGTAATGATTTTAGATCTGAGCATATTCATGATCATGTGTTGGCAGGCAACGAGCTTATCCTAAGCACTGAAATTATCAAAGCTGATCTTGCTTCCAAGACTCTGACTAGGGCAGCTGGAGCAACCTTTACAAGGACAAAGAGCATGTACAGGTATTTCCAGGACAACAAGAACAATGCAGTTGCGTCATCGGCGACTACCGCCATGGGGAGGAGACGATCAACCTGCGATGTCTCAGAGGAGGGTGGAGTTGATGGAGATGAAGGTGGGCGTCTTAGCCGCCACCGACACAGATGGAGATCCAGAGGAGGCAAATTGGCAACATTGTCAACAGATCAATCACCAGCAATGACCAACCAAGGAAAGCGTCCTCGCCTCTCCTCTCCTTTCATTGTCGCCCAAAGTCCAAAGTCGCACGCGCACCCCGCACGTGGATGAAAGACCGTTTCTAGTTTATATAGAGGTAGAGATGAAGATGGAGATGGTCTTAGAAGGCATGGTGGAGAGAGCGAGGAAGCCACGGATCAGTAAGATGGCTGGCTGGTGGGCATCCCGATCCATGTGAGGCACTCTTGTGGAGGCGCATTGGATGGATCAAAACGGGCTAGATCCTATGGGGAGAGGGAGTGCTGGAGGAGATGGAGGTGGGTGAATTGGGCAGAGTGATGCAAATTAAATGATAGGTTGGTTTTAGGGGAGGATTGATGGGGTGCGTTGTTTCGAGCGGGAAGACGAGAAAATTAAAGCGAAAAATATCGATTAAGATCCATGGGATCGATGAGCGGGTTGATTTCTCGTTAGGTAGTACAACCTCAAAGATTGCTAATACAATTTTGAATGGTGTTGCTAATACAATTTTCATGAATGCTAATAAAATAGAAAATTTTGAGTAAAAAATAGTAATAGAATATAAAATTTTAAATAGAAAATTAGTAATGGAATGTAAAATTTTTGTTGCCAATTATATTAATGATATATTTGTTCAATCGGTGGACTATACATGATTTCTCGTGTCGCGTTTCCCTCTCCCGCTCGGTCCCATCCTGCCGCCGTTAGCACCTCCATCTCCTATCTGCTTAGTTTGTGTTTAGTTTTATTTTAATATATACATGTAGATGTATGCATGTTTGCTAGAATGGATGTGTTATTGGTTGTTGCACTTTTGTTTCATTATTGATTTTGAAAAAAAATCTGACAAAATGGATGCATGGATGCATTTTGCAGGGAACACCTCCGAGTGGCCTATGTTTTGCCGGAATGTCAATTAATTTCTATTTTGGCTAATTTCAGGTGCTTGATATGTTCCTGTTATAGCAAAGGTCATGCCGGAATTTTCCGTGGATTTCAGCATGACTTGTGCTATAAAGTAGGAGATATTGAGTGCCTGTGATTTGCCGGAAGAGGAATTAAATGACATTCCGGCAACCCATAGGTCATTTTTCTACGTCATTACTCGATATATGTAACAGGTTGACTGTCATTCTGTCGGGGCTCCTTGTGTAACCTTCAGTATGCCTGAAGGAAGGATGCCGACTATTGTCGTGGGGGTCGCTTTCTTTCCTTCTTCTCATGATATACCTTGGTAATGCATGAGAGAAGGAGGGGAAGAGACCATCACCGACGGTCGAAATATCCGGGAGGGAGAGTCCACCATATACTATCGAAATATGAGAGGGGAGAATGTTGACTGTTGTCATGGGGGTTGCTTCCTTTCCTTCTTCTCGTGATATACCTTGGTAATGCATGAGAGGAGGAGGTGAAGAGATCGTCACCAACGATCGAAATATCCGTGAGGGAGAGTCCACCATATACTATTCAAATATGAGAGAGGAAGAATCCCGACTGTTGTCGTCGGGGACACTTCTTCTTCATTTGAAGGTGCTAGACTTTTTGATGTAATGCACTTTCGAGTGAAGGGAGGAGCGACCATCACCGACGTCGCAAATATCAGAGAGGAAGAATCCCGACTGTTGTCGTGGGGGTCGCTTCTCCTTCATTCCCCTTTACAAGACATTTTGGTGTAATATATCAGAGAGGCAGTGCCCACCATATACACCACGTGAGTTGAGAGTTTTCAAGGAAAGACTCAACAGACCGAGAGTCAATCTGTGGTGAATAATAATGATCTATGTATTGAGTTCCTGTTATGTGTCGTCGATTTTTAATCTTTGACTTATGAACACAAGAAATGTCTAACGACGATAGGATCCCTGAGTGTCACTACCGTGAAGATGACCAGGGTATGTGTGACAGTATGCCTCATCTGCAAAAAGTATGCGCTTCACCATCGTGCCGAAGGAGAGTTTCGACGTTTTTACGGTACATACCGACGACAAGTATTTTTCTGTAATTAAGCATTACTTGTGATTTTGGGCTTCAACCTGTAATTTCCATTTTTGACAATTTGTATAGTAAATCCCAATTCATGCAAGACCGTATGTCTTAGAAAAGCTTGGCAAAGATAGGGAGAGAACAGAGACAAAGAGAGCTCACCTTAGGACGAAGTATGGTTTCACTTTTTGGGTTCACATATTTAATGCACCAAATAGCTCACATTTTGGTTGCTCAATTTGCAGAGGACTTTGCAAGGCCTATGAATTTAAGGAGGATGCGAAAATAACCTTAGATATTCAACCCGAAGATGGAATTCATGATAATATTGACATTTGGGTGGATGTGGACACACTTCTAATTCTACCTTTTTGTGAGTTTGTCAAATAAATATTTTAAGTAATTTATATTGTTTGTTAAAAATCATTGATGGTTTATTTCCATTCTTCAAAAAATGTACGAAAGACATTAGACAAAACCTACTACACCGATGGCTCTAAATTAACTTACAAGGAGAAAGATCATCTTGTCTCATTTATTATTGATGTTGAGACTTTCAATAACAATTATGAATCTCCTCCACTTTATGGTCAATAAGTGCCACTACTCCATGTGTTGAACTACAGTAACATCCATGGAAATGGAATGGTAAGAATGTTTACTATTATGACACCAGTGCATCTTTTGCATACATTCCTCTAAAGCTAAACTACATTGCTAACTACGTTATTATTATGCTCCTAAAAAGAAAGCAGGATTGTGTGCCTCATCTGATGCATACGAAAGGTCCCATTGATATTATTAGCTTACGACCAAGTCTTCCTACGATTCTTCGCTGTGCATACACGATTTCTCGAGGAGATGAATATCCCACAATAAAAGGATGGAAATAAGTTATGAATGATCGCAGGGAGCTACATGGAGGCAACATGGTACCAAACCCACGAATTGGAGACAGTATGATCTCCATTCTCCATAATGGAGAGTCAGGGGCTATCCTGTTTTATGTTATTTTACCTTAGCGAGGGTAACGGGTCCTAGATAGTACTCATGATCATGTGCTAAGAACAATTAACTAGTGTTGGTTATGACTATGATGACGATGACGATGAGTTGTTATTATGATGATAATGGTGAGTGATGTGCTAGAATGATGAGTTGTTAGATGACTATGATGGTGAGTATGACCTGTTATTACGATAATGACTTTGAGTTATTATGGTGATGATGATGATGCTGAGTTGTTATATCATTATGAGCATGATGAATTATTATATTAGTGCGTGATATAACAATTTCATCGTGATCATAATGATATAATAATATCTAAATTGCTACTGTATCAAAACTTGTATAACGGTGTATAAATACACTATAAAACAATAGAGAAATGAAATACAGATGAGTAGTGGTAGCACGGGTCCTGGGTGCGCTACTAGTAACTATCAGTAGAGCTGGGTAGGGCCAGCGCTACTGCTATATGAGTTAGTAGTAGCGCGTGTGTGAACTACCCTACTTCTAAATTTCGATGTAGCACCATACTAGTAGCGCGCCCGTCCGTGCTACTGCTATACCAAAACCCCACGCTACTACTAAGGTTTTCCCTACTTGTGGGGATCGATATGGACGTCCATGTTTCTTCTATCGGTCATTGAACAAAGGGGTTTCGTTCATGTCTATGAGTTATCGAACCTATGGGGTCACAAGATTAAGGCATTCACGATTTGCTGAGTGTTAGTAGGATGGGAATAGTGGGAATATATTTGTTGAATTGTTTCATAAATATCCGTAAGCGTTTCAGGGTCACCGAAAAGATTTCGGAGAGTATCAGGTAATACCGTGTATTAGCGATAAATAATATAGGCGTAAATTGTTTCTGGGGCTATGAAATTTTATATAAAAGGGTCTAATTTTTATTAGAAGGATTTTATAATAAATTTAATACCAACGGGACTTAAAAAGCCATGCCGGGGATCTTGGCCCAATAGGAAGTGGCGCCCTCCTTCCTTGTGTGTGTGGGGGGGGGGGAGGAGTCCAACTACTCCTCCCAAGGATAGTGCCCCAAGGATGGACTTTCCCTCCTTGGCTGCCCTGTCCCTCACCTCCAACCTATATATACTAGGTTTTTTTACTCTATGGACATTTAAAAGTTTGGAGCCTCCTATAGTTCCCTCTAGTTCTAGTTCTAGTTGATCATAGTTGATCTAATTAGAGCTAGAACTAGATCATCTAATCCTCATAAGTAGAAGCCCAATGTGGTTATAATATCCTCCTGATAACCCACAAGTATAGGGGTTCGTTTGTAGCCCTCTTCGATAAATAAGAGTGTCGAACCCAACGAGGAGCTAAAGGTAGAACAAATATTCCCTCAAGTTATATCGACCACTGATACAACTCTACGCACACTTTGACGTTTGATTTACCTAAAACAAGTATGAAACTATTTTGCAAGAATAAAACTATGAGTACTTTGCGAGAATAAAACTACAAATAAATTGCAAGGTACTAAAAGTGGGTAGCTTTTGTCAAGCAAGAAAGTCATTTGTCCCTAGGCAATCGATAACTAGACCAGTAATCATTCTTGCAATTTTATATGAAGGAGAGGCATGAGCCAACATACTTTCTCTACATGGATCATATGCACTTATGATTGGAACTCTAGCAATCATCAACAACTACTAAAGATCATTAAGGTAAAACCAAACCATAGAATTAAGTATCAAGTCCTCATTACACCCATACGCAATAACCCACCTATCTGTGTTCAGGCTTCTTTCACTCCGGCAACCGACAATAAGCAAATTATGAATGTATTGAAACACCCTACATTAGGGACCCCTCATGTTTGTGCGAGACAGATGGCACCGTAGGACAGCACCATAAATAAAATATACACTCTTACCAACCAAGATCACGATTAGCCTACAAGACAAAACGAATCTACTCAAACATCATAGTATAACCACATATCATTGGGAAATAATATATAGCGTTGAGCACCATGTTTAAGTAGAGATTATAGCGGGGAAAATAGGTGTTACACTTCCGCATAGTGGGGGAGAAAGTTGGTGTTGACGGTAGCAAGATTGTTGATGTAGATCGTCGTCACAATCCTTGCCCTAGCGGCACTCCGGCACCATCGGGAGAGAGGGGGAGAGAGCCCCCTCCTTCTTCTTCTTCCTTGGCCTCCCCACCAGATGGGAGGAGATTCCCCCCTCTAGTCCATGGCCTCCGTGGCGGCAGAGGGGCACGAGCCCCTCCAAGATTGGATCTCCCTCTTTGTTCTCTTCTGTTTCACATTCCTGTTTTCTGGCCGAATACCGTTTCTTATATTCCCAGAGATCCATAACTCCGATTGCGCTGAGATTTTAACATGGTTTTTTTCCGGATATAAGCTTCCTTGCACCCGAAGTAGAGCTCCAACTGACGTACGAGGAGAGCACAACACGCCACCATGCGCCTAGGCTGCCTGGCGCGCCCAGGTGTCTTCTGATGGTTGTGGGCCCTTGTTTGCATTGATTCCAACTCCCAAAAATCACATATATTCCAAAATAATTCTCCGTAAATTTTTATTGTATTTGGACTTCGTTTGATATGGATATTTCGCAAAACAAAAAACATGCAAAAAACAGGAACTGGCACTAGGAACTGGATCAATAGGTTCGTCCAATAAATCATATAAATTGCTGCCAAAGTATGTAAAAGTTGTATAATATTGGCATGGAACAATCAATAATTGTGGATACGATGGAGGCATATCAGCATCCCCAAGCTTAATGCATGTTCGTCCTCGAGCAGGTAAATGATAAAAAGGTAATTTTTTATGTGGAATGCTACCTAGCATAATCTTGATCCTATATCTAATCATCGCATGAATATTAAGACATGAGTTATTCAAATCAATAGTCTATAATTTGACAGAAAGACATCAATACTCAGGCATCCCAAAAACAATCGTGTCTTTCAAAATATCAACGCTAAAGAAAGATATCACTACAAAATCATATAGTCTTGTCATGCTCAGTCTTCTTAACACATAGTATTTATCATGCACAACCCCGATGACAAGCCGAGCAATTGGTTCATACTTTTTAACGCGCTTCAGCTTTTTCAACTCCCACACAATACATGAGCGCAAGCCATGGATATAGCACTATGGGTGGAATAGAGTATGATGATAGGGGTAAATATAGGGAAGACAAAAAAGTAAGAATGTCTCACATCAACGCGGCTAACCAACGGGCTATGGAGATGCCCATCAATTGATTTCAATGCGAGGAGTAGGGATTGCCATGCAATGAATGCACTAGTAGAAAACAGGGCACTAGTCCCGGTTCCAGAGGGCCTTTATTCCCGGTTCTGGAACTGGGACAAAATGGTTGGGACTAATGCCCAAAACATTTAGTCCGGGTTGGCTTACGAACCGGGACTAAAGGAAGTCCACATGGCCGCTGTGGGGCGCCCAGGAAGGAGGACCTTTAGTCTCGGTTGGTAACACCGACCGGGACTAAAAGGCAGCTACACATTAGCAGCTCCCAGGCGCTGGGGCTTTTGTTTTTTTGAAGGGGGGTTAGGGGTTTTGGAGGGTTTAGGGATTTCATGTTGTGTTAGTTAGCTACTACATATAGAGAGAAGTGACCTCTCTTTCTCCGTGCTTGGTCGACAGTAGCTACTACATATAGAGAGAACTCGACGCTAGCTAGTAAGCAAATGAAGGAACCATTAATTACACAACATCATGATCATGAACATATAGAACATATATAGAGAGAAGTGACCTCTCTTTCTTCGTGCTTGGTCAAACAACAAGTTTTTTTATGTCTATCCGACGCTACTACATATATACAATATAACATCCCTGACATCATCAAGCGCCAAACTCCCATTGAATTTCCGTATGGTATTCTCCGTCTTTATGTATGACCTTCTCAAGAAAGAATCACGCCAATTCCTCTTGAATTTCTCGTATGCGATCATGTGGTAGGAGTTCATCCCGCATCTGCCACATCTAATTTAAAGAAGGGGTTCAATACATATATATGAATGAAACTGAACACAATCGATGGTAATAAAATAAAATTATGAATATTGTTTACGTACTTCAAATTGTTTGTGAGAGTAGCCCCGCTCGGAGGTTGAGTGGCGCATGAACCCGCAAACCTAGTACCCACATAAATTATTCCCGCCTTCCTACCACAAGCACTTTACGAGAATAAAGTTCAATCAAACTGATAATCAAGCATGATAAATGGTACCGATGAAACTAGAATCAATGAGAGATGCGCGGAACTAGCTAGTACTACTTACTTGCTAGTGTGTCATGGAATTGTCACGGCAGATGTCCTTAGTGTCAGGACTTAGTCGCGAGGCCATGCATCTATGTGGTAGCTTGAGAGGGGTTGAGCGGGACGAGAGACACAATGTTTTACCCAGGTTCGGCCCCTCACGATGGAGGTAAAAGCCTACATCCTGCTTCATTGATATTGATGATGATGATCACGATTACAAGTGTGCTCTATCTCGAGAGCTATTGTCTAAACCTAACTTGTCCAACTTGTGGAACTTGTGAATCTTGTCCTCCTTTGAGGAGCCCTGCCCCTCCTTATATATATTGAAGGGGCGGTTTACATGTGCAGTCCTATTAGGATTAGGACTAGTCTATCTCTAATACAACCCGGATACAAGTCCAGGTCTTAACTCTTTGTAAGACAAATATTCCTCATGTCTTTTCTCTTAAACCGGCCCACCATAGTATGAACCGGCCTTCATGAACCGCCCATTGGGCCACCGGGTCTTGTCGCTCCTCTGACCCGCCTGCCGGATTACCAATGAATCATAAACCGCCAGGTCCAAACGGGTCACCAGTGAATCGTCAAGTCTCAGCCAGGCCTCAAGTAAACCGCCAAGTCCGGCCGGGTTATACTTCCGGCCGGTTTACGCCGCGGGGTATATCTTCGACATTAGCCCCCAAGTTTAGCTTGCATTTATCCATGGTAAACTTATGCTGCAAAATAAACACAAGAACAAATTTGACAGGTTATGCTCCGAGTTAAGAATTCTTTGTAAACCGGCACCTGATCACCCTTAAGTCCTTGTTATTTCCTCCTTTGGGAAGTCCGGGTCAACAGACCAGCTTCATAATCAATTTGCCGACATTGGCTTGTCACAGAGAAATATTGTGAAGAATAACTCCTCTGACTCATCTCCCAGAGCGCCGTTTTAAGAAATATGGGTCTTGAAATACTTATCTGATATTCAGCCGGTTTGAAGATGTAAAACTTGCCGGTTTAATATTACCAAAATGGCCAGTTTATAAATATTGATGGCGCCGGGTCATAATTGTTGTCGACACCGGGTCATGTAATTGATCTTCCTGATTTGCTCAAAACTGATAAAATGAAGATGTTCCTCCTTTATATGCATAATACCTGTAGCCCCCAAGTCTTAAGAGGAGAACATAGTGATAACTTAAGACTTGCTCCAATAAGTGTTTCAACCTTGAAGAAATCCGGTTTGTTCATCTCAATCATATAAACTGAATACTCCATATATGTAGCCCCCAAGTGCCGGGTTGTCATGCTTGCAGCAACCTGGGACTTGTAATTGCTTATAAAAACTTCAATCAGTGTAACCCCCAAGGGCCGGGTCATTATGCAATAATGAGCAGGAACTTTGTAAATATAGTTATGTAGATTTTAGCAGTGATGTGTAGCCCCCAAGGACCGGCTTAGTAAGATAATACTGAACCGGGACTTGATATATATACTTTAATGAAAATAACATATTATAATGTAGCTTCCATCGTAGCGCTTGAACCCACGTCCACAAGGTTAAGAGCTTTGTGCTTTACCAACTGAGCAATGGATTCTTCAATATTATGGACGAAAACTTGTGTACCTTGAATTGTTGACAGGAGAAATTGGTAGCCCCCAAGGGCCGGCTCATTATAATACGGGTCTTCAATAAGACTAGTAAAAATGACTTTGCATTAGCCCCCAAGTGTCATGGTGCATGCTTGCAGTGACAAGAGACTTGCATGTAATCTCAATTTGAATAATGTAGCCCCCAAGTGCCGGGTTGTAAGCATGCAACGACTCAGGACTATTCCTTTCATTGTAGAATAAATCATATCCTTTGATAAAATAATAGCCATTGCGCTAAAGCGACTTTGAAAACTTAATAATACCGGTTATTAATAACCATAAAAATCCAACCATGTTGGCTATTCAAGATAATATAATCCGGTATGAAAACCTTATTCATTCAATATCATAATGAAAATTCAGCCAAGTTTGGCTATTTGAATAATATGACTCAATGATTTATAAGCGCATGATTCCAATGGCGCAATCCAAATATATATACTGGCGAATTATAGTCCAAAGCCAGGCCGGTTTAACAAACCTGTTTCTACATACAACAAGTTTAAAGTGTCCTGGTGGTTTACCGCCGGACGAGTCATGATGCCCAACATATAACCCGGGTTTATAACCAAGGCTGCCTTTAAGAATAATCAAATATGAAATAGATCATACCTATGACATTGAATCACATTGTTGGTTTTACCAACTTTTTGTAGTAAAGGTTATAACCCCAATCTTGAGTACTGATAACTCCTTCCATATTGTGCCAGTTTATGATAAAACTGTGCCAGGCTGTGATAACACCGGTTTACTCCATAATAGGATGTTAACAAAAAAGATCAAACCGGGCAAATAGTCTCCAGATTGAAATGAACCGTGCTCCGTCAATTGATAGTTTAAACTGGCTGAAAACTTTGTCGGTTTAAAAAACGCAATAAAAAGAAAGAAAAAGCTTTCAAAGAAAAGTGTGAAACAAAGGCAATGAAAAACCGTTTGCAAAGAAAAAAAGGTTTATTTGAGCTGATCAGATGGCGTTACCATGGCTGAACACGACCAAGCTCCCGATAGGTGTAGCGATGGTTCTAGTCAGCCAGGTCCCCAAATGAAACCGTGGCATTTATGTCGATCAAGTGGCATGGCAATGGTTCGGGTTCGACCAAGCCCCCAAGTGATTATGTGGCCTTAGGCCAATCAAGAGGCATGACTGGTTCAGACATGACCAAGTCCCCAAGTGATCTGGTGGCTGTCGCCTATCAAAAGGTATTGTATTGGTTCGGACACGACCAAAACCCCAAGTGATATAACATGATGCTTTTAAAAAGCTAACTCAAGGGGTAAACCGGAGGCCGCTTTAGAACAACTCCGTGTAACCACACATGATGTAAAAGAACAGATACCCCGCTTTATGAAGCAGACGCCCCCATATGATCAATAATATGTCTGGCCACTAAGGCGGGATACCCATGTTTGAACCGCGCATCATGGCAGCAGGTCCTCTTTGGCAATTTTTAACTTTTCGCAAGAGATAAATTCTTCTTGAACCGGGATCTGGAACCGGATATTGAGAGCTTCAAAGCTTTGTGAGAGATATCTTTCCCTTGAACCGGATTTTAAACCGGAATCTTCATTTTCAACCAGAAAATTTTCTGACGGCCTTTAAACTCGAACTTGCAAGAAGTTAATTCCTTTTTGAACCGGACATTGTTAAACCAGAATTGAGTGCTTCAGAGCTTTGTGGGAGAACAGATTTCCCTTGAACCAGACTGTAAACCGTATATTTGAGAGCTGCAGTCATACTGACTTCCCTTGAGCCGGATTTTAAACAGGAATCCTTTCTGATGACCCGGATCTTCTTCATTGAGCCGGGATTTTGTAACTGTTATATACTTTCTAAACCGGAAATTTTCTGATGGCCTTTAAACTTTCATCAATATAACAGTAGCCTCCGGGACTGGGTTATCCTTCCCTCCATCATCCTGGGATTCTTAAATTTGATAAAACTGGCAAGATTCGCTGAGTCATGTCATCGTAGCCCCCGAGTTTCAAAGGTGACTCGAGGAGTTGGCTTGAGACTCTCCATATTTGACCGTGATATAAACTGGCATAACTTGTATATCATTGGCGTTGATAGCACGATGTGAATCCATAGAAGGTTGAGGTGACTGCGGCGGGTTATAAATGATCCCGTATGAGCCATGTCAGCAACTCGGCCAATGGTTCCTTCCAACTGGCTCTTTGAAGTTTAACCAAACTGTAGTGGCGGCGACTTGTGTGCATGTCCATTGAACCATCCAGTGCAGACGACGATTGATGATAATTTGCCTCCAAGTTGTGGGAAGAAAAGCGGGCTACCCAAGTAATGACTTGCTCATACTCAAGAAACAGCTCATGCAGACAGGTGCGGCCTGGTGAGTTGACATAGACCAGACCGCACGGTTGGCAGCGATTTGTGCACGTCCATTGACAATGAGCAGACGTGATCCCAACAAGCTGATGTAGACTGGACCGCAAGGGCAATAGCTGGTGTGCGTCCATTCATTATGTGATATGTCTCGGATTATCCCTAGGCGGAATATTATCAATCCGTGGTGTAAACCACGTTTGTAATGAATAATAATCCTGTGTATAAAAATATACAAATCAAAGTAATTTGTCCTTTGATGGAAATAATATGTGTTAATAAAACAAATTTAGATGGATATCACCTGATTTGCTCGGCCGTCCGATGTTCCATAAATAATGTTTGTAGCAACGAAAACACCCACGGCAGAAGGGTGAGACAAGCCCGGGTCAACGCACGAAAATAGGCCGGGTCGGCGGTGGAACCCTGACCAGGGCTGGTTCAGAAGGCGCCGGTGCGCGGGAGGAGATGGAGTCAGCCCGCCGGGCGCGCGTACTCTGAGGACGGTGGGAGAGGCTCGGCGACTCGGGAGCGGGCCACTTGGAGGCGGCGGTGGTTCTGTCGGCTTACAGCGCAGTGGCTGAGAGGAGCCCCCAAATTTGAGGCGACCGAGTTGACAGAGTGGGCCACGGCAGATCGACCGAAGATGGGTCCTCGACCATAGAGGCAACAATCGTGAGCTCCCAATCCAGGGCGGCTCGGACGGCGGTGACTTGGGCGATGGTGGTAAGCGCAGAGGCGGATTCGGGGAGGCAGCATGATGCGGGGAAGACTCATATCCTTCATCGTTCCAGTGCTTCGACGGGTTGCAGCGGCGGTCTGGCTTTGGGAAAAAATTTGTTGTAGCTCGGCGACGGCGCCGGGTTATCTGTGCGGCAACTCGATGGCGATTCAAGCCAGAGGCCGACGAGGCGGTTTGTAGCAGGGGCTTGACCCGGCGGCGGTGTTGCTCGATCGGAGGCCACTTGACCACGACGGGGACAGAGCACGGCCAGGGGAGACGCGGGCGTTGGAGAACAAGGCAAACCCACTATGGCTCGGCGACTTGCGGCTGCGTGTGAAGGCGAGGGAGACTCGGTGACATCGCTCGGTGGCGAAGATGCAAAGCAAAGCGGCAGCAGGAGGTAGCCGGTTTGGAGGTGGAAAGCCGTGGCATAAACGGGTCGACTGTGGCCGTCCTATCTGCAGCAGCAGATTCGAGCGGTTTGAGGTCTCCGCAGCTGCGGACTCGATCATTGACGGCTTAACACAAGGTGGCCCCAAAGTGTACTGATGGAGGTGGGTTGAACAGTGAGCCAGCGGCAGCAGCTCTGAAGCGGGGCCGGGTTGTGGTGATTTGATTAATCCACATCCAAGTCCGCTAAATCACGGAGAATTGCCAAAACCATCTCATGGCAAAGCTGACTCGGAACCCATCTAAGGCCACGGGAACGACCCGGAGTCTTCCGTAGATGTGATGATCTCATCGAGAAACTTTATCAGTATATTTGCTTGGAGCATGTGAACCGGCGGGCAGCTTGGCCACGCGTGGAACAAGCCAGAGGAGGTCAGAGCCGGCAAGGTACTCTAGGTCGCGGCGGCTTAAAGCACAACCGATTCAAGACGGGCCCGAAGAGTAATCCTTCTTAAGCGAGCAGGCACACACGAGGCATTAATTTAATCGGATGCGTCCTTCCGCTTTGGCGATTTGAAAACAACTGACTAAATCGTAAGATAGCGGTTGTGGATCGATCTTGACCCTAATTCTTCTTTGCCTTAAATCTCATGGATTTGTAAAATCTGGACCGGTGAACTCGAAGGTGATGAAAACCCTTCCGAGTTGAGCTTTTCTTCATCTGGAAAGTTGTAACCTTCTTGATCCCTGGGAAAGATCCCTCCAAGAATCTCAACACCACCGTGCGCAGGCCCCACGGTGGATGCCAATTGTCGTGGAATTGTCACGGCAGATGTCCTTAGTGTCAGGACTTAGTCGCGAGGCCACGCATCTATGTGGTAGCTTGAGAGGGGTTGAGCGGGACGAGAGACACGATGTTTTACCCAAGTTCGGCCCCTCACGGTGGAGGTAAAAGCCTACATCCTGCTTCATTGATATTGATGATGATGATCATGATTACAAGTGTGCTCTATCTCGAGAGCTATTGTCTAAACCTAACTTGTCCAACTTGTGGAACTTGTGAATCTTGTCCTCCTTTGAGGAGCCCTGCCCCTCCTTATATATGTTGAAGGGGCGGTTTACATGTGGAGTCCTATTAGGATTAGGACTAGTCTATCTCTAATACAACCCGGATACAAGTCCAGGTCTTAACTCTTTGTAAGACAAATATTCCTCATGCCTTTTCTCTTAAACTGGACCACCATAGTATGAACCGGCCTTCATGAACCGCCCGTTGGGCCGCTGGGTCTTGTCGCTCCTCTGACCCGCCTGTCGGATTACCAATAAATCATAAACCGCCAGGTCCAAACGGGTCACCAGTGAATCATCAAGTCTCAGCCGGGCCTCAAGTAAACCGCCAAGTCTGGCCGGGTTATACTTCCGGCCGGTTTACACCGCGGGGTATATCTCTGATAGTGTGCGCAAATCATAGCTCCTTCTTCAGACACGGAACCATTCCGGTGAACTTTTTCCAAACCCTGCCAAGCAAAGAAAATGATTTCTTGATATTAGGAAATGAGCGAAAGTTGCCGATACGGTGCGATAATGATTGAACTTATTCTGGAGCATTCCACTCATGTCCGCATAATCTTGGGGATCTTTACGTCTCGAGTCTAAGACAATTACTACTCCCCCGTCAAGATTAATGGATAGCAGAATAAAGTGGAACCTGCGCACGCATAACTCATCAATTACATTACTTAACCTCGAGTAAGTGAAATCGAATATGCACAAGACAGTAACACTCACTTGAAGTTGTAAGGATAGAGTATTTCCCTTTTGTTTGATGTCGAATGAATGCTTTTAGCAAGTTTTGCGCAGTATCTCCAACTCTATTTTCTACCGACCATTCATTTACTGTATCTGGGCTAATGAGCCCAATGTCATATATTTGTCATTTTTTGCATTCGACGATCTTCAATCTTTATAATATAGTGAGGATAATTATATATACATGTAATGAACGAGATGAGCTAGAGACTTAATTACGAAAGTAATACTTACAGACAATAGCAAGTCATAAGTTGTTTGTCGAGGGCCTCTTGATTGAGTAACTGAAATAATTCCACAAATTCAATAGGCATTAGGTCGACTCCAATGAGGTCGTGCTCATCTTTAATTCTCACCATCAAACTATCAGTCCCATTCTTCCTGCAGCTTTCCATGTACCAGTCATGCAATCTTCGTATCATCATTGTTAGTGGAGGATGATCAGGTTTGACGAGAGGCTTCCCGTGCTTGTATCTAAAGATATCTACTACCTCATCCATTTCAAACTGTACATCATCGCCCACGTAATCACTAAGAGTGGTACCGGGCAGTAGCCCCGGATGATTAGCGATATCACTAGACACCTTGAGCGGGGGGCACGATTGCTTCTCCTCTAAGCCCAGCTGGGGAATTGTTTTGCCACTTCTTCGTTTTGCTTCTCTTGCAGCACTGGAAGTACTTCCCAACTACCGCACTTCATCATATGTCTTTTCAATACAACGGTCATAGTTGGGTTGCGGCAGAGGCGGTGGTGGTCGCTTAAGGGCATCCAGAGTGTGCTTCGCGTTCACCGGATCTATTGTTTCCTTTGGAGGTGGACGTTTCCGCTCAAAATGGGCATGCACTTTAGCTTCCATGATGTCCGCGTTTTCCTCTTCAGTTCTCTCATATTGTAACTTTGCAGGAGCCTTGAGGCTTGGATCAAATTTGAATTTCTTCCTGCCTCTTGTACTGCTAGCCGCCAGAGTGGTGATGTCTCTCTTCCGCCATTGCTGAGGCGACGAATTCTGCTGACGCGCCGGAGGAGGAGGAGGAGGAGACGGGGTGCGCTGACGCGCCGGAGGAGGCGGAAGAGGAGGAGGCAGAGTCCGGTGACGCGTCAGAGATAGCAAAGGCGGAAGAGGACTCTGCTGAGGGGCCTCATCTGGCTGAGTCTGTTGAGGGGCCTCATGCAGCTGAGTCTGCTGAGGCTTCCAGTTTGGAAGCTTGATGTACTCCTTTCTCCATAGACAGTTACTCCTTAAAGCATTTTCCAAAAGAATATCCCCTTAAATTGTAGGGTAGTCAAGCTCCCGCCCCTAAAATCCCTCCATTATTTCATCCACCGTCACAATAGGATAGCCATGTGGAATCTGACGACAATGGAAATTTCCCTCAGCTCGAGGAGGTACAACAGAGCCGGCCTTCGCCTTCAAGGTCAGGTTCTGGCATTTCGCCATTAGCACACAATGTTCAACCTCCGTGATACTATCCACAGGGTAGCGAGGAGCAGTGAAATCAGGCTGAACGAGATCCATGGAAGGCATGCTGCTTCTCCGCTGAGATGGTGGGGTCGCTTCTGGGGCAGCGTCGAAGGAAGGATCTTCGTGCCGCTGAGATGGTTGGCCGGTAGATTGCTGGCTCTCAAGTTCCTCTAGTTACGCTAATCTTGCACTAAGCTTCTGCATTTCGAGTGCTTCCTCTTTCTTCTTTCTCTCCCGGCTTCTATAACCACCGTTGTCGGCAAACCCATGCACCCATGCAATGGATCCTGATGTGCCTCATGTTCATCCAGGGTGTTCAGGATTCCCGAGGCCCTCTGTCTCAGCTTGTCCTTCTCTCTGTCAGGAATGAACGTCCCTTCCTGTGTTGCCTTGATTGCTTTCTCAAGATTCTTGATGGGTATTGTAAGTTGATCGTTCGTCCAAACACACTTCCCTGATCCTGGGTCCAAAGTTCCCCCAACCCTAAAGAACCAAGTCCTTGCTCGATCTGGCCAGTGCAATGCCGCTAGTTGGACCCCTTTAGCAAGCAGGTCTTACACAGCTTTGTCCCACAATGGTCGGGCTTTGCTGTAGCCACCTAACCCCGTGGTATGGTGATACTTCTTCTTTGCAGCATTTTGCTTGTTTGTCAGTGACCTTTGCTTACCCTTGTCCGATTTCTTGTAAGCCACAAATGCGGGCCAGTGATCTCTTATCTTCTCATATTGACTGATGAATTATGAGTCTGGTCTTTCTTGACAAATTTTGTTTTCAAATGTTTCTTCTAGTTCTTGAATAGTTCTGCCATCTTCTTAAGAACAAACACCTTGACCTTTCGCTCTGTAACTGGGTTATTGGGATCCTCCTCTGACGGTAGGATGAAAATTTTCATCAACGAGGTCCAAAGATCATCTTTCAGTCTATCCTGGACATAAGAAACTTTAGGGTCCTTCTTCTTATTCCGTTGTTGGATGTTGATCAGGACGATGTCCCTTACAACAACTCTGCACTGATGTACAAATGCATCCTTGGTCCGCTTGGGAGCAATCAGTTGGCCATCTTTCACGACTTCTGTGATCGTGAACCTTTCATCCTAGCGCAACCTTTTCTTCAGGACTCGTCTCCTTACAAAAGTTTGGCTCGATCCGGAGGGCTTAAAGAAGAAAGAAGTGTTAATATATGTACATACAAAAAAATTAATGCATCAAGTCAACACATGATTAATTAAAACATATATATACCTCGCCGGACTTTGCAACAGTTAAGACTCCCTCCTCCGTTCGTCATTGGAGCCGTGATCATGATCTCCTTCCTCCGCCATTCGGTCACTGGAGCCGTCATGATCTCCTTCCTCCTCCCTTGTTGGATCACCGGAGCCGTCATCCTCTCCTTCTTGACCATCGGTGTCGTTGAGAAATGACAAGGGATCAACTCCATCGTGGATTATATCCCCCAACAAGTCTTCTTGTGTCAGGACCCCGATTCCAAGTCACATCGATCTAGCCGGTAACACCTCATATCACTTTGCGGCCTCATGCACGGTATTCCCACGGGTGTCGCCTTACCATGGCCCGGGACCGTTTGCGCCTTTTGGCTCACGTATATGATAGTGTCGCTAGCATCCATATGACAGAGAACCCGGACCGACATGACTAGTCGTGAACCCAAAGTGGCACTAACTTACGGGGACAGGCATACATGAATCAACATCGAGCATGTTCGTCAGCAGCGTGTGAATCTGGGATATAGCACTGGGCTAACAGGACTCCGGGAACCCGGGCTGTAGCAGGCTAGGCAGGACTCCGGATGTCACCGCGTGACATTTCCCCGAAGGGACAGACACAGGAACGAAGTGAATCACATGTCGGCCAGTCAAGTGTCCTGAGCAATAGTGCTGGGCTAGCAGGACTCCAGTGAACCGGGTTGTAGCGGACTATTATGGCTCATGGAAGCACTAGACTACATTTCCCCATAAGAGAGGCTGCCAAGGATAAACAACTAGATTGTCGGATCCCACACATACCAAGCATTTCAATCATACACACAATATGCTCGATATGTGTAAATACAACATGGCATCACAACATAACTCTACGACTCACGTATTTATTCATTAGGCTCCGAGGAGCGAGATATTACAAACATGGGTCTCATGACCCAACAATCATAACATACAAACCAAAACACAAGCAGAAGCTTAACATTTCTGAGTACAGACATCTACAAATGAAAAAGGCTGAGAAGCCTGACTATCTACCAGATCCTGCCGAGGGCACAAGATCATTGCTGAGGTATCAAGATAAACGTCGAAGTCCACACGGAACTACTAGCGAGACTGACGTCTCTCTGCAAAAACATAGAGTAGGCAAACGTCAGTACAAATGTACCCTGCAAGACGTACATCAGAACTAGCTACATATGCATCGGTATCAACAAAGGGTAGTGGAGTTTAACTGCAGCAAGCCAGCTTTGACTCAGTGTCTAACCTGAACTATGACTACAAGCAACTCTTTTGAGGTGGCGCACACGAGTGCACATATTCACCATATCAATACACCACTATGGATCTGCTCCCATCTCCCTACGAGAACACCATCCATAGCACTCATGCTTATCTTGCCAGTTTTAGAGTATCCACTTCAAGTTATCTATGAACTATATAGGCAACCAAGCAGTCCTTCACCGCGGACGCGGCTATTCGAATAGATGATGTTAACCCTGCAGGGGTGTACTTCTTCATACACGCTCTCACCACTTACCGTCATTTACACGACATGTACTTAGCAACACGGCTAGCCGGGCCGCTCTCATTAGTACCGGTTCGTGGTGAACCTTTAGCACCGGTTCATGCCACGAACCGGTACTAAAGTGAGTGGTGGCAGGATGTTGTCAGTCCAGGGCCCCTCCAGCACCTTTAGTACCGGGTCGTATCATGAACCGGTACTAAAGGTCATCCTACATAGACCCTTCGTCCACCTAAGCTCGCTCTTTTCTTCCCCTTTCCCCTCTCCTCTCTGTTCTTTCCCCTCTTCCTCTCAAGCTCATCACACATTTTGCCCAAGATTTGAAGGCCCCATCCATTCAAATGATCACAAAGGTTAGCAACTCTTTCCTTTCATCTCTCATTGCTAGATTAGCTCGTGCAATGCTTTATATAGTGATTGATTTTTGAGTTTAGTAATTTGGGAGGAATTATATATATGTGCTAGTATTTGATTTATATGCAATTTGAGGTCAAAAATAACACTTAGTTTTGCATATGTAGGTGTGGTTTACTTAGTACCTTCCAAATCTCCGTCGTAACCACCGTCGATCGCTCGCAACATCCCGTCGCCGGCACCACCTTGTGGTGAGCTCTTGTTCATGAAGTTTTATATAAAAAATGATGTTTGTGTGATTTGGATATATAGTTACTCGTATAATTATCTTACCCATACATTGTTTTTTATGCATAGTGCCATGGTTCTGATATCCGTCCCCGTCGGCCCTCGTCTGGGTTATGATTCGGATGTGGTATATTCTCTTTTAAAACTATTCATTGCATTTCGTGTTTATGACAAATTATGCCCATCAAGTTGACATGGATATTTGTATGTAGGAGGTAGTTGAACCCGAAATTCCAACTGACCCTATTATCGAGAGGTTAAATTTAGTTGAAAGAGAAAACGAGGATTTGAAGGAAAAATTGAAAAGAATTGAGGGGGAGAAGATGGAATTGGAGTTGCATGTTGCCGATGTCGTCGATGATCACAAGATTAAGATGGAGAAAATGCGCTTGGAGATTAGAAAGATTAGAAAATATGCCATTCATAGTGAGGCTTGGTATCATTATGCTGTTGGATCAATTGTTACCTTAGTTGCGATATTGATTGCATTTGTTGTTGCATTTAAATTCTTTAGCTAGAGAGTTATTTGTTTGTTGCATTGAAGTGTTGTATGCTCTTTATGTATGAACTTTATGTATTGTATTAATTTGATGTTTTCGGTGCTGTGTATTCATTAATGGCGTGCGTACTTTTCTGCTTGCAGCTGAGGCAAACAAGCGAGCGGATGGTTTTATGCATTGTCCATGTGCTGGCTGTAAGAATGGTCGCAATTACTCTACGTCAAGAACCATTCACGTCCACCTGTTTGAGTCCGGTTCCATGCCCCACTATAATGTTTGGACCAACCATGGAGAAAGAGGGGTTATGATGGAAGACAATGAAGAAGAAGAGGACGACGACAGCTATCCTGGCCATGGGTTCCCTGAATATGATGATACAACAATGAGGGAAGAAGCTGAGCCGGTAATGCGGGAAGAAGCTGAGCCTACAACGCGGGAAGAAGCTGAAGAAGAGGCATGGGATGAGCCCGTTGATGATCTAGGTCGGGCCATTGCTGATGCAAAGAGAAACTGCGCAAGTGATTTGGAGAAGAAGAAGTTGTAGCGCATGTTAGAGGATCACAAAAAATTGTTGTACCCGAATTCCGAAGGTGACAAGAAAAAGTTGGGCACCACACTGGAATTGCTACAATGGAAGGCAAAGAATGGTGTATCTGACAAGGGATTTGGAAAGTTGCTGGTAATGATAAAGGATATGCTTCCAAAGGACAACGAATTGCCCGAGAGTACGTACCAAGCAAAGAAGGTTGTCTGCCCTCTAGGGTTAGAGGTGAAGAACATACATGCATGCCCTAATGATTGCATCCTCTACCGCCGTGAGTATGAGGATTTGAATGCTTGCCCGGTATGCGGTGCATTGCGCTATAAGATCGGCCGCGATGACCCTGGTGATGTCGAGGGCGAGGGCCCCAGGAAGAAGATTCCTGCCAAGGTGATGTGGTATGCTCCTATAATACCACGGTTGAAACGTTTGTTCCAAAACAAAGAGCATGCCAAGGCGATGCGATGGCATAGAGAAGACCGTAAGAAAGACGGAAAGTTGAGAGTACCTGCTGACGGGTCGCAGTGGAGAAAAATCGAAAGAAAGTATGGGAAGGAGTTTGCAGATGATGCAAGGAACGTATGGTTTGGTCTAAGCGCAGATGGCATTAATCCTTTTGGGGAGCAGAGCAGCAACCATAGCACCTGGCCTATGACTCTATGTTTGTATAACCTTCCTCCTTGGTTATGCATGAAGCGGAAGTTCATTATGATGCCAGTGCTCATCCAAGGCCCTAAGCAACCCGGCAACGACATTGATGTGTACCTAAGGCCATTAGTTGAAGAACTCTTACAACTGTGGAATGGAACAGGTGTACGTGCGTGGGATGAGCACATGGGGGAAGAATTTGACCTAAAGGCGTTGTTGTTCGTGACCATCAATGATTGGCCTGCTCTCAGTAACCTTTCAGGACAGACAAACAAGGGATACCGTGCATGCACGCACTGTTTGGACGATACCGACAGTATATATTTGGCTAATTGTAAGAAGAATGTGTACCTGGGACATCGTCGATTTCTTCCGAGCAGGCATCCCGTAAGAAAGAAAGGCAAGCATTTCTCCGGTGAGGCGGATCACTGGATGAAGCCTCGCCACCGTACCGGTGCTGATGTACATGATATGGTCAAGGATTTGAAGGTGGTCTTTGGAAAGGGTCCTGGTGGACAACCTGTTCCGAATGACGCTGATGGACGCGCACCCATGTGGAAGAAGAAATCTATATTTTGGGACCTGCCCTATTGGAAAGACCTGGAGGTCCGCTCCGCAATCGACGTGATACACGTGACGAAGAATCTTTGTGTGACCCTGCTTAGCTTCTTGGGCGTGTATGGGAAGACAAAAGATACACCTGAGGCACGGGAGGACCAGCAACGTATGCACGGAAAAGACGGCATACATCAAGGTCATGCAAGCTACGCTCTTACCAAAGAAGAGAAGGAAATCTTCTTTGAATGCCTGCTTAGTATTAAGGTACCGTATGGCTTCTCGTCGAATATAAACGGAATAATAAACATGGCAGAGAAAAAGTTCCAGAACCTAAAGTCTCATGACTGCCACGTGATTATGACGCAACTGCTTCCGGTTGCATTGAGGGGGCTTCTACTGGAAAACGTTCGATTAGCCATTGTGAAGCTATGTGCATTTCTCAATGCAATCTCTTAGAAGGTAATCGATCCAGAAATCATACCAAGGTTAGAGAATGATTTGGTGGAATGTCTTGTCAGTTTTGAGTTGGTGTTCCCACCATCCTTCTTCAACATCATGACGCACGTCCTAGTTCACCTATGCGAAGAGATTAACATTTTGGGTCATGTATTTCTACACAATATGTTTCCCTTTGAGAGGTTCATGGGAGTCTTAAAGAAATATGTTCATAACCGTGCTAGGCCAGAAGGAAGCATCTCCATGGGCCATGAAAATGAGGAGGTCATTGAGTTTTGTATTGACTTTATTCCTGACCTTAAGCCGATTGGTGTTCCTGAATCGTGGCATAAGGGCAGACTGGATGGAAAAGGCATGCTAGGAGGGGAACAAATAATATGTATGGACGGACAATCTCTCACTGAAGCACACTACACAGTTCTACAGAATTCCGCCTTGGTGGCTCCGTATATGGATAAACACAAGAATTTGCTATGCTCCAAACACCCGAAGCGGTCTGATGACTGGATTACACGTGAACAAACTAGGAGTTTCGCCAGCTGGTTGCAGACACGTACCATGCATGACACCTCTATTGAAGATGACATGTACTTGCTGCCCCAGTTACCATCTTCGAATATAATGACTTTCAAAGGGTACGAGATAAATGGTAATACATTTTACACGATCGCCCAAGATAAGAAGAGCACCAACCAAAACAGTGGTGTCCGCTTTGATGCGGAAACGAAGACAGGAAAGGAAACATATTATGGTTATATACAGGACATATGGGAACTTGACTATCGACGTGGTTTGAAGGTCCCTTTGTTTCGGTGCAAATGGGTCAATATGACACGAGGCGGGGTAACGGAAGACCCGCAGTACGGAATGACAACAGTGGATCTCAACAATCTTGCGTATGCTGACGAACCATTCGTCCTAGCCAATGATGTGGCATAGGTTTTCTATGTGAAGGACATGTCTACCAAGCCAAGAAAAAGAAAAGATAAGGAAGCGAATGCATCGTACGATGAGCCAAAGAGGCACATAGTTCTTTCTGGGAAGAGAAACATCGTGGGAATGGATGACAAGACAGACATGTCAGAAGATTATGAAAAGTTTGATGAAATTGCTCCATTCACACTGAATATTGACCCGAGCATCCCGCTAAATGATGAAGATTTTCCATGGTTACGGTGCAAAGGGACACACGCGAAGAAAAAGTTTCACACCCAAAGATCTGGGATGTGATCGGCTTCACTATCATCACTTTCTTCTGTGTTTCACACCTAGGAGGGAATCTCTGTAATAGTTAGGGTAGTTATGTGTTTTGGCATTTGAAACGCGAAGAAATTTTATGTGCAAACAAATTCTTTCATGCCTTTACTGATTTTTTTTAAGCTAAATGACCCTGAAATTGAAAAGCATTTCAAATGAACTCAGAAAAGGTTGAAAGTTGGCATGGTATCATAATTTCACCCACATAGCATGTGCAAAAAAGTAGAGAGGGTTACCGCAAAAACTAGATGCACTTCGTGTACTAAATGGACAATCTCTTTCGAAGTATCAGGGTTTCGGACGAAAACTCATCCGTTACAAAAGGCATTTCATTTTTTTAAATAACCTAAGCATTACCAAATTGAATATAATGATAAAACACACTAATATTAAACATAAGAAAAAAGAATCACTGAAAAATCTATTCTCAAAGTTAAGTTATTCACAAACTAGTGATTCACACAAATTTCAAATAAATCAAAATTTAAACTATTCAAATTTGTAAACTACCGGTACTAACATAAAGTTTGTAATTTTTTCTACCTAAAGCAAAAATATTCAGAAAGAAACTCTGAATACAACAAAAAAACAACTCAAACAAAAATAAATAAAGCAAAAAAATAAGAAAAAGAAGCCCACCTACTGCGCCACAGCGGCCTGCATACGACTAGAAACCCAACCTATTGTTGGGCCAGGATGCAGGCCAGCAAAGGCCCAGTAGGCCCACAGGGCAACACAGAACATTTAGGCCCAGTAGGTCTGCTTTGGAGAGGAGCTCGAGGCAGCTACCGCACTGGGGCTTATAAACCAGTGTGGACGCCCCTCGGCTAGCGAGGTGGGACTAAACATTTCACACCGCACCTGCGCCAGCGCACCCCCTTTAGTGCCAGGTGGTAGCACCAACCGGTACTAAAGGGGGGGCCTTTAGTACCGGTTGGAGCCACCACCCGGCACTAAAGGGGGTACGGTTCCTGCCGCTTGGCCTGGCCAAAATAGGCCTTTAGTATCGGTTGGTGGCTCCAACCGGTACTAAAGGTCCATCCTATATAACTAAACACTTCAAAAATTTCAGTTTCTCGTCTGCTTCTTCTCCTCTACCCCGTCGCCTGCCGCCCCCGTCTCCATAACCCTCGTCGCCGCCCCCGTCCCCGTCGTCGCCGCCACATCGTCCCCGTCCCAGTCGTCCCCATCATCACCGCCGCACCGTCCCGGCTCGTCCCGCGTCGTCCCCGTCCCCGTCATCGCCGCCTCGTCCCCGTCGTCACCGCCCTGTCCCTGTCCCCGTCGTCGCCATCCCCGTCGTCAGCGCGCCCGTCGCCGTCCCCGTCGCCGCCCCCCGTCGCCTCTCGCCTCGCCGGTGAGCACACACACACACACATATATCATTGTTAGAAATTTTTCTTTTCTTAGTTATAGAAATAGTTAGTTATATAGCATTGTTAGAAATGTTAGAATTGTTAGAAATTTTTCTGTTTTTTAGTTATAGAAATAGTTATAAAATAGTTAGAATTGTTAGAAATTTTTTCTGTTTTTTAGTTATAAAAATAGTTATAAAAAAGTTAGAAATTTTTCTCTTTTTAGTTATAGAAATATTATAAATGTTATACAAATGTTAGTTATATATATAGAAATGTTATAATTTTTTTTCTGTTTTTTAGTTATAGAAATATTAGAAATGTTATAGAAATGTTAGTTATATAGCATTGTTAGAAATGTTATAGGAATGTTAGATATATAGAAATGTTAGAAATTTTAGTTATCAAAATCCAATCATTAAAAAAATGTTACTTTTTGCGGGCATATAGCTAGTATTTGTTCTCGACGATGCCCGGCCCGCATCCTCGCCGTCGACCTGTCCGCGACGATGTCCGGCTGACCCATGTCCGGGACTGGGCTCCGCCGGGCTAGCACTGGGAGGTGCTTCCTGGAGGGGTGCGCCGCTTGATGAGGAACCCGGCCCCGGGTCTCATCGTCGACCCTGATCTCGTTTGGTGGCGTTCGCGTGGGCCAGTGTCGGTGCGGAGGGAGCCGGCCCCGCCGGAGGTGGTACGTCACCGTGTCAGGGAGGAGGACGAGCACGTCCATCGCTACATGGTTGCGTTAGAGGGTTCTCCAATACCTGGCAGTTTCTTCAGGGATCTCACTTCAGCTATGATCCTGTGAGGGTTCCTTCTCTTTGGGTGTCCACCGCCGCGCCGCAGGAACCGCGAGTGTCCTAGATTCTTCTGTAGTATTCGATCTTTATTAGCTACCTAGCCAGTGATGTACTCGATATATAATATTCGAGACGATGTATTCGAGATTATATATTATTCGAGACGATGTATTCGAGATTATATCTATTATTCGAGACTATGTATTCGAGATTATATCTATTATTCGAGACGATGTATTCGAGATTATATCTATTATTCGAGACGACATATTCGAGATTATATTCGATGATGCTTATTATGTACTATGATTGATTCAGTTTTTCCTTATTAATTGATTGCATCCATGCATTGTAATTTGAATATATTTCTTTTGGATTAGTTAAACAAAACCTATGGCGGACAATACCGGCAGAGAGGGAGAAGAGGCCCTGTTCAATATCATACGCAATCCTCGCGGGCCAGATGATGATTAGAATGAAGAAGATTATGACGGCTCCGAATATCTAAACAACACCGGGGAGGGTGATATGATATTCGATCGCGACGACTGAATTGATGAAGTCGTCAACTATGAACATGACGATGAAAATGTTGATCTTGAAACAACAAAGACCGGCGAGGTATATATATTTATCTAAGCAGGCATCTGGTGATCATCACATGTTTTATATGACTTGAAGATATATTAACGAATCGATCTTTCTTCTTTCAGCCATCCGGATCGAGCAAATCTTCAGGCAACAGGACGAAACGAGGCCCGGACAAAAAGTTGAAGGAGGGCGTAAAGTACAATATCGAGGCAATCAGACCTAATGGAGAACCATTCGCGCCTAAGAAGATTGCGGACAAGTTCGTTCGTCAGTGCGGAGTTCTTGTGAAGGACCAACTCCCGATATCCCTTCAAGAATGGAGAGAGCCATCAAAGCCACGTCCAGGAGTTACTTTTGTCGACGACAGACAAAAACAGTTGCTTTGGGAAACGCTCATGGAACATTTCACCCTACCAGATCATTTCACAAATGCAGATGTGGAGAAAGTCAAGGACGATGCTCTTAGGAAGATGGCGGTTGCATTCAGGAACCACAAGATTCGTGAATGGGCCAAGTACGTCAACGGAGGAAGGAAGAGTCCAGTATTCGAGGGAAAACTAGAGAACCAAAGTGCTCATTGGGACGATTTCGTGAAATTCAAGGATTCAGAATTATCTAAGGAACGGTCGAGAATAAACAAGGCCAATGCCGCAAAAAAGGATAAGTTCCATAAGCTGGGGCCAGGTGGCTATGCGGTGGGATTGCCTAAGTGGGATAAGTCTGAGAAAGAGATGCTGGATGCAGGTGTCACTCCAGAAACATTGCGCTGGCCCCCCAGGTGCCGGACTTGGTTCTATGCGCATGGGGGGGAGTTGGACCTGAAGACAGGAAAAGTTTCCAAGAAGGCGTGTCTGGACGGAGCCGAAGATAAGCTACTTGTTGCAATAGAAGAGGCTTGATCCGGGTTGTTCGAGCCCAATAGAGAGAACGACGAGCTTACGCGTGCCCTGGGAAATCCTGAACACCTGGGAAGAACACGAGGCATGGGCGCTATTCCGTGGTATGAGGGGTTTTCGGACTGGAACACCGACTACAGAACCCGTGCGAGAAAGAAGATTGCGGAGGATAAGAAGAGGAATATGGAGGAGGAGCAGAGGAAGCTAGACTATGAACGCCTTCAAGGCCTAGAATCAGCGCACGCGGACTTGGAAATCAAATTCCAACGGCAGCAGTAGTAGATCGACTCACTTAGCCAGCAAAGGGGGTCTCAGCAGCTAGCGGATGATCCACCAATGGATAGCACCGTCCCATCCATGCCGAGAAGCAGCGTGGGCTCCGCTCCAGGCGACGCATTGCTGGATAGCTACCCAGTGGATGACATCATGGAGAACACTAACTGCGAGCTACACTTCAAAATGAAGAACATATCCATGAAGGTGGCGGACGCCCTTGCTTTTACAAATCCCCCCGAGGCAACCTTCCATTGCAACCCGATTCCAGCGGGCTATGCTCGTGTCTTGGTTGATGAGGTGGTGGACCAATATTCGGGGCTATAGCTTGACATTCCTGGAGGTGACGATGAGCACACACTAGGAGAGGCCAACCATCGTATCATCCTATGGAGAAAGGATTGCATCATCTTTCAAAGGCCACCGACACCGCGTCATCCGACTCCTCGTCGCAGTCCGCCACCGAGTCAGCAGACTCCCGCTCCTCCAAGTCCACCAACGCGTCAGGCCACTCCTCCTCCAAGTCCGGCACAGCTTCAGGCCACTCCTCCTCCAAGTCTGGCAAAGCGTCAGGCCACTCCTCCTCCATGTCCGGCACAGCTTCAGGCCACTCCTCCTCCAAGTCCGGCACAGCTTCAGGCCACTCCTCCTCCTCCAACTCAGCCACGTCAGCCATCTTCGCCGCCTCAGCAATCACGGAAGAGAGCCGCCTCAGCTATGGTGCGTAGCGGTACAAGTCGAGGTAGTACTACAGGTACGGGCGGAGGCAAGCGATTTCAATATGGTCCAAGCCTCGCGCCTCTTTCGCAGAGGCCTTACGACAAGTCCGAGGAGGAAAACGTAGCCATATCAAAGGCCGAGGTGGAAGCCCATTTTGCACCGAAACCGCCACCGCCGCCAAGGGAGAAAGTGCCTGTGGAAAAGATTGACCACTTCATTCGTATGGCTAAACCACCAGCTCCCAAGCCTGTTGACACAGACTATGAGCGCCACCTCAGGAAGTTAAATCGAGCACGTCTACAGAAAGAGGCGAGCTCGAGCTCGAGCAAATCAGCTAGCAAAAGGAGCGGTAAAACCGTTCCCCAGCTGGGAGAACAGGTTGCGCACTCAATCCCCCCGCTTGTTGTGCCAACAACACATGAGAGTAGGCGCGCCCAATATTATTGTGGGCAAACCATTAACGTTCCCGGGGTGGGCGATGTGGTAATAACCGAGGAGCATATTGCGCAGGCTCAATTGATCGGGATCACTGTTGGACAACTCCTCGATATCGATCCCATGTCTCCGACTAGAGAGGAGGAAATAAAACGAAAATATGCCTGGGGCCAACCTTTGGTCGAGCCAGAGGAGGTCAGTAAGCTCCCAATGAGAATGTATGAATTGCATCAATGGTACATGGACATTACCAAGATTTCCAATCGAGAGTCCCTCATGGTGAATGTCAATGAGGAGCATTACTACCATAAGAAAGTTGTGACCGTTGAGTATTCAGAACTTTTTCAGCTATACAATAAAGACGCACTTGACAAATCTATCGACAGTTGCTATTTTCTGTAAGTGATTCCTTTCTGTAATTTAAGTCTCAAGCTAGCTGATCATTTTGATCAATCATTACCTGTAATTATCCTCACAATATTCTTTTCTGTGGTATTATGCAGGATGAAGATTTATGAAATGAAAAAAGGTGGATGCTATGGCATTGGGTTCGTTGACCCAAATACCATTAATGAATACACATGGAAATTAGATCCATGTCACGCAAAATGTGTAGAGGAAAGTATGCTACAGTTATTCAAGGAACTCAAATACAATGAAGATATACTACTTCCTTACAACTTCCAGTGAGTCACACTGTCTTGTACTACAAATTCTGTTTTTCCCTACTAGCTATAGCTACATGTTTTTGCTTACATATGCCTGCTTAATTAAGACATGCAAACGTGTGTGCATGCAGATATCACTGGATCTTGTTAATCATTAAAGTTGATGAACGAATAGTTGAAGTACTAGACTCGCTACTTAAGAAAGCAAGTGACTACACCATCGTGAACGGGATAGTCAACAGGTAATTTCAATCATTATTAACTATATCTCAGCCTATTTAATTAGTTCGTCATTTCTTGATAACAACTATCTAATAACCCATTTATTCATTATCTTTGTCGGCGGGCAGGGCTTGGGCAAAGTTCATCAGGGTCACTCCAGGCCCATAGAAATAAAGTCTGAAATGGTATCGGCCCAAGGTAAGTAATTAAGTAGTACTAGCTAGCTGCCATCTCTTTAATTATCATGCTTGATTAATTATTATCTGATCAAAATTCCATTTTCGTAACGGCCCTGAGGCAGGTGCCAGGGAATGATCTATGTGCATACTACATTTGCGAGAACATTCGCATGATGGCGTCCGAAAGGAGCAAATCTCAAAGACAAAAGTGGGTACGATATCGATTGTCAGAACACTATTCACAATTTTTACACCATTATCGATATCTAGTCACACAACTAATACACATGTATATTGATCTCCTTCTTAACAGTTCAAAGAGGTGCGGGACAAGCTCCTAGCACAGGACCGCATAGCACAGGACCATATATATAACTGTGTCTACCATAGCTTGCCACAGAACTAGTTAAGTGTCCCTAAAGCATATCTCTAATGTAATAAGATGATCCAACGGAGGGATTGTCAAAATATGCATCTATGTGTCGTCGGCAAAAATAATAAGCATTTCAGCTCACTGCGACATAAATATATACTGAACTATTTGTTTTTTGTCCAGGACACATACAGTCGTATTTTTTTAATCCCTCCGTTGGATCATGTTATATTATAGGTGTGTTGGTTCAGTATTTTTTTCAGAATTTTTGAAATTTTTTGCACCGTTGAAACCCTTAACTAGTTCTGTGGCAAGCACTTGTAGAAAATCCTACTCCTATATATATATATATATATATATATATATATATATATATATATATATATATATATATATATATATATATACATGTGTGTATATATGTGTGAATTAATGAATGGTGGTTGTGAGACATTCGATGATATATATATATATATATATATATATATATATATATATATATATATATATATATATATATTATAATCGGTTCTACTAGAAATTCTATTTGTATATATGCATAACATGTACAATATGTAGTATCGTAAAATACCAGCAAACGAAAAAGAATTAAATGGAAAACACAAAATTAAATGAAAAACAAATCATAAACCCAAACCCCCCCCCCAACATTTTAATACCGGTTGGTGACACCAACCGGTACTAAAGGGCTCCCTGCCCCCGAAGCTGACTCGTGCCATGTGGTTGCCCTTTCGCACCGGTTCATGTTGAACCGGTACTAAATGGGGGGGGGGGGCCTTTAGTGCCTACATTTTAGCGCCGGTTACCAAACCGACACTAAAGGGCCTTACGAACCGGTGCTATTGCCCGGTTCTGCACTAGTGTCCTACATGGCCTCTCATCGATACCTTTACCAAATCGTGTTCAACACACTTAGCTCACACACAGTAGGACATGTTCACAACTTTCCAATTCATCCCCGATGAATCAGACCTGACACAACTCTAAGCAATAGCAAGCATGACAAACAAGCATGAATGAGTAGGCACATCAGGGCTCAAACAACTCCTACTCATGCTAGTGGGTTTCATCTATTTACTGTGGCAATGACAGGTCATGCAGAGGATAAGGGGTTCAACTACCGCAACAAGTAACATATGAATCGTTGTTGTCCTAGTGCAGTAAAAGAGAGCAGGAGCGAGAGAGTGGGATTGTATCGGAATGAACAAGGGGGTTTTGCTTGCCTGGCACTTCTGAAGATAGTATAGTTCTTCATCGGTGTCATCGAACTCATCGTCGGAACCACGTCTATCGAGAGGGGACAAATACCGGCAAACAAAGAGGAACACAATCAATGCAATGCAACAGTTATGATGCATAATAATGTCGTGGCAATATGTTGTTGATTGAGCTAATGCAACTAGCAATCACATTAAATGAAGTTGGTTTGAACCAAGGTTCAAATTCAAACTCCATATGTGCTTATTTAAATGTCAATTATGCAAATTGCCCTGTACAGCAACCCTAGGTTGTTCAAACATGCATGCAAATGCCATAAACAGATTCCTTGAATTTTTCTGATATTTTTTCATATATAATTTATTTCATTCTGAGTTATAGATTATTTTCTATGATTTTTGGAAGTTTAGGGGATTTTCTGAAAATAAATAAATCATTTAGATTTATTTAAAATACAGAAAAGCATTTACCGCATCAGCCTTGCGTCATGCTGACATCATCTGGTCAACAGACGCGGTCCAGGTTAAACCTGACTAGTGGGACCCACTGGTCAGTAGTTAGTTAACTGACTAAAGTTAGTTAGTGTTAAACTAATACTAATCCTAGTTTAGTTAGTAGCCTGGGGCCCACACGTCAGTGACCCAGGCGGTCAAACTAGGCCCACATGGTCAACGGTCAGCGGGGTCAAACCCACCGGCGACTCAGCGCCGGCGAGGCCCGAGACGGTGGCGCGGCTCGGAAAATGCCCACAGGGCACGGGCGAGGCCGTTCTTGGGCTCGTTGGAGAGCTCCTGCAGGCGTGCGTCTAGTGGTGGTGGAGGTCGGGTCTATCGTGGCCGGAGCCAACGACGGCGAGCTCCAAGGCGGCGAACGGAGTTCAGCCATGTGCGGGGTTGGGCTGCGGCGTGCAAACGCGGAAACTGAGGCGCTAGCGAGGCACTATGCGATGCCACAAGCATGTTGGGTAGCACGGGATGACCAAATGGTCGCCGGAGTGACGCCGGCGACAAGCTCAAGCGGAGGCGAGCTTCGGCCATGGTGGAACTATGGCCTAGAGGGTGCAAACGCGCGGGAAAGAAGAGGGGAAAGCGGGGGAGCTCACAGGGAGGTCGATGAGCAGATCAGTGGGCTCGGGGGCGACCGGAGCGAGGCGAATCGATGAACAGTGTCCGGCAGGTACCGAGCTTGAGGACGACCTGATGGCGGCGATGCAGGGCCTCCGGCGAAGCGTGGCTCGGTGGGGAGGGCGAGGGCGTCGCGGCGGAGCTTCTGGACTCATCGGTAGGGCGAGGGGTGGTCGGCAGCGAGCGGCGGCAGCGAGCGGCGGCGACGGCTCCGCTCGGCTTCGGGAGAGAGAACGAGACAGAGGAGGGGGAAAGAACGAGAGAGAGTGAGAGAGGAGCGGGGCATCTCCGTGGCACATCCAGAAGAGCCGGGGCGTCGCGGTGGAAGCAGGAGCTGGCGCGGGCGCGGCGACCACGCGCCCTGCCTACTAGCGTGAGGAGAAAGACGACAGAGGGGGCTGCGGTGCTGGGCTGGGCTGCATGCATAGTTGGGCCGCCAGGTGGGCTAGGTGAGCTCTTCTCTCTCTCTCTTTTCTAATTCTTTCTGTTTTCTATTTATCTGTAACTTCTGGGCTTTATTAAAAATACCAGAACGTTTCCAAAAATCCTGAAAATAATTGTGGGCTCTGGTTGGAGTATTCCCAACAGCCCTCACTTAAGTTCAGAATTAAATGAGCATTTAAAAATATTATATAGCATTTAAATGCCCAATTGCAAATAGCATATGATTTAATTCAAAAATTCAGGATGGCCTGAAAATATGTGCATCATTTTTGTCAGAGGTGCTGGACCAATTCAAAAATGATGAACATTTCTAAAGGGTATTTTGGGATCATTGAAAAGATTTAAGTTTGAACCTGGTTGAATTCATTTGGTTCTAGGGTTTCAACAATCCACATTTCAAGTTTCATGAAATTTAAACATGATGCATGGATGCAATGCCACTAGTTGCGAACAATTCTAGGGCTGTGACAACTCACCCCCACTAAACAAGAATCTCGTCCCGAGATTCAAGACGTGAGGTAAGAAGACAGAGGGGGCACAAGCTAACACGGTCTTCACGATCCAGGTTGCACTTCATAGGAACGTTGACACGATCACCATCTTTGTCTCGATGTCTTGCTCTGAGAACTCCATCCAACATGATAATGGGAAGAAAAGGAACTCTCGAAGAATCGATCTTCTCGAAGATCGAGCAACCGGCATTCAACTCACAGAACGAGACATAGCGACATCTGTCGAGATGAGACACGATACACACATCAAGAATGCTGGATATGAGCATATGACAAGGTTTAAATAAGTAGCAGAATTCCCACACCTAGGAGGGTGGTGAACGGTGTCAACATAGCGAGGAGTTGGGTTGCCATGATACCACAACGAGACACCTTAAGGAAGGTGACTCGCAGAAATACTCCCTTAAGTGGCAAAAAGAATTACTTTTGATTCAGAGATCATTGACACTCTGTATACTAGCCTAAGGCAAACCACAACAATCCTCTGGCGGAGTACGAAGGGATGGCATACCCGGACTAGAATGGATGATGTGGACTACCTTGTTGAAGTCAACGCAATGGATGATATTTGCCTATCATTGAAAATGGATGGGACCCATGACAGGACCACTTTTGAAGATGATCCTGGACAGCAACTACTGAGAAGGGCAGCCCATGGGGAATTGGCACAATGGCGGCGCAAGCTGGGAACAAAATGCAATTGTTGGGAAAGTTCCAACCATCATATCTGCCTGAGATTCAGATCTGGCCGGTGTCAGGATAATCCAGACTCATCAAGTCTAGAAAGAAAAATGAGAGTTTGCAACACAATTCGACGAGATGACGTTGCGATATTCTCGGTGAATGAACTACGATAGCAAGCTCCAAAACATGAGCTGGTTCTGCTACAAACTTGTGAACACGCTATCCAAGACAAGCATGACCACGTAGTAGTCTTATAATAAAACACTACCGGGTTCAGGTGGGGAACCATCATCGAGGATATCGAAGTCTTTACGCGCGCTAGACTTCTTTTCCTTGAACAAGTCAATCAGTGGCTTGGGTGCTAGGAATTCATATGGAACGAAGATGATCAGTCTAACATACCACAGAATACTTTGCACGTGCATGGCCGACTTGGGATGATTCCCGAGGAAGCAAAAACAAGCTTTCTCGAATTCATGGCGACAACTTGCATCGATTGCACGTGAGCTTAGAGGAAGTCACTACTTTCATCCAAACATATGCTTCATGAACGGAACATGAGGGCATTGTTTACAAAGTTTCCAACACTAGCTTAATGTTTAACAGAATCATGGGGGAGACAAGATGCTGCTGATGGACTCAATAGCTACTCATCGAAATTTCCATATCACTGGACTTCCACCATCATGTGAACATGGTGATAGCATTGGTCAAACCAAAAGATGTAATGGTGTATGCTCGAGGGATCAACCACGAGTAGGACAGCATTACGAACATCGTTGGTTCTGATTTGACTTGACGATAGCCCATACTCAAGTCAGACTTTTAACAAGACAATAGGTTCAACAACTGATCACGAGGACCAACTGGTGAGGATATCATCTTTCTTCAATACACACAAACACACACACACACAAAGATATCCCTTAACATGAACTAAGTCATACAAGCTTTTATCTTCCAACTCTCCAAGTTGTTGTCTAGCTCAACCAACTAGCTCAGGGATATCCAACACAGATTCTTGGAGAAGGGGTGATTTATAAGAAAACCAACTTGATCACGAACTCAACATAACAGTCAGGGGACAACCTAGTGATACTTCCGAGAAGATAATCAGAAAATCACGAACCACTGATATGATACTAAGCTCGAGAACAACCTTGCTTTTCAAGGCAAGATGATATGATCAAAAGAGTGAGGGATTGAATAATCCTAACTCATTGATCGAAGAGTGCACCGGAAATAAGGACTAGGTAGCACAATCTATCTTAGAATCATGAGTCAAAACCCAACACGCTAAGAATGAGAATATTGTCCATTTACTACCAAGCAACTAGTTGTCAGGAGTATTGATTTCACACATCATGGTTCACTTGTCGGTACTCCGGTTGCAAAAACACGGAACCGAGGAGAGAATGATGATGGTGAGAAGTATCACTGCATCAAGAATTCATAAGAGTTGGTGCAATTATCATGACATTCCTGACATCAAGAGGGCAATACTTCAGGGTAGAACAGAATCAAAGCTTGATTGCATTTGATCTGCAGAATACAACTGCCTTGACCCAATCCTAGAAATGAATGAGGTACTGGAGTTTGTTTCTCCTAGTCATTCCGAAATAGAATGGCTTGACGGACCAGAAGAGTAAAAGGCACCGATAAACACGAATGCAAACATACTCTTGACTATCAACTGATAGGCTAAGGTCGGAATACAACTAAAGGGGGACAACTCAAGGAACATATAATTGTTTTTGAGATGTGGATGCATGGATTAGTATGTTGAACAAGTTCAACATATTTCTTCCGGATAACCCATGCAGAAGAAGAAGGACTGGCAGACTCACGATTTGAATGGAGAGCTCGTCAAGAGCACTCTTATTGTGATCTTTTGGTTCAACGAACTTCTGCCATATTGGTTCATGGTATTTGAAGAGGGATATACCACGGACCTCGAGGACTATCACAAAGGTTACTAATATCTTAAGGGAACTAGCAAATACTAACAACATGAAGTAGGGTGAATGTCGGGTTCAAAAACCCAGGAGTAGAATGCCTACTTCTAAGTGGCATCACGGGATGCTTTCGAGAATGGTGGCCAGATTCATCACACCGGGAACACAAAACATGGCTAGATTACTAGATGGTTTCCTAAGACACCTAGGGTCATAATAGTAGCTCCAACATATACGCCGAGGCAACGGAGTACCTCACAGATCGTGTAGTGTGCTTAATCTGGCCCAAAAGGACATAGGGAACGGAAAGAAAGGATTTGCAAATGCATCAAACTATGTAGAGACCTGGGATGAGTCGGACAGCATAACGGCTGTAAATGCTCGAAAAAGATTTGAGACATCCTGCAAAATGGTGGCATAACCACTTAACATCACAATATCAAAGTTGTGGTTCAACGTACAACATATTAAAAGTACTAGGAACTGAATTGAGGCCTAAAACCAACAATTCTATAAGTCTATGGATTAGTAACACGTCATCCTAATAGATAGATGAGAAGGCCTAGTACTTAATCCCCGGAGAAGAGAAGAGGTTGACTCAGATCAGAAGGCCATAAGGTAAAGGAGTAAAAAGAGCCTTACGTTCCCTTCCACAATAAATTCCCCTGCATAACTAAAGCATTTCTAGACACAACTTCGACCAGTTTGTCTTGGTATTCCTACAGGCAGTCAGGCTCTGATACCAAAGCTGTCAGCACCCCGATTCCAAGTCACATCAATCTAGCCGGTAACACCTCATATCACTTTGCGGCCTCATGCACGGTATTCCCACGGGTGTCGCCTTACCATGGCCCAGGACTGTTTGCGCCTTTTGGCTCACGTATATGATAGTGTCGCTAGCATCCATATGACAGAGAACCCGGGCCGACATGACTAGTCGTGAACCCAAAGTGGCACTAACTTATGGGGCCATGCATACATGAATCAACATCGAGCATGTCGGTCAGCAGCGTGTGAATCCGGGCTGTAGCACTGGGCTAACAGGACTCCGGGAACCTGGGCTGTAGCAGGCTAGGCAGGATTCCGGATGTCACCGCGTGACATTTCCCCTAAGGGACAGACACAGGAACGAACTGAATCACATGCCGGCCAGTCAAGTGTCCTGAGCAGTAGTGCTGGGCTAGCAGGACTCCGGTGAACCTGGCTGTAGCGGACTACTATGGCTCATGGAAGCACTAGACTACATTTCCCCATAAGAGAGGCTGCCAAGGATAAACAACTAGATTGTCGGATCCCACACATACCAAGCATTTCAATCATACACACAATATGCTCGATATGTGTAAATACAACATGGCATCACAACATAACTCTACGACTCAAGTATTTATTCATTAGGCTCCAAGGAGCGAGATATTACAAACATGGGTCTCATGACACAACAATCATAACATACAAACCAAAACACAAGCGGAAGCTTAACATGTCTGAGTACAGACATCTACAAATGAAAAAGGCTGAGAAGCCTGACTATCTACCAGATCCTGCCGAGGGCACAAGATCGTAGCTGAGGTATCAAGCTAAACATCGAAGTCCACACGGAACTACTAGCGAGACTGACGTCTCTCTACAAAAACATAGAATAGGCAAACGTGAGTACAAATGTACCCAGCAAGACTTACATCAGAACTAGCTACATATGCATCGGTATCAACAAAGGGGTAGTGGAGTTTAACTGCAGCAAGCCAGCTTTGACTCAGTGTCTAACCTGAACTACGACTGCAAGCAACTCTTTTGAGGTGGCGCACACGAGTCCACATATTCACCATATCAATACACCACTATGGATCTGCTCCCGTCTCCCTACGAGAACGCCATCCATAGCACTCACGCTTATCGTGCAAGTTTTAGACTATCCACTTCAAGTTATCTATGAACTGTATAGGCAACCAAGCAGTCCTTTACCACGGACACGGCTATTCGAATAGATGATGTTAACCCTGCAGGGGTGTACTTCTTCATACATGCTCTCACCACTTACCTTCGTTTACACGACATGTACTCGGCAACCTTCAAGCGGAAGCCCAACGAGGATGTTGGCCACGGCCTACCTAACACTCAAGTCTAGTCCAGGTTTATCGCCTATCCAGGTTTCATCCGCAGGGAGTCCAACCGAGGTTTCCACATACGGCCCTGAACGATGTGTACAGGGTTCCAAGACACCAAACGGGCGCCCGGTATACCCGGCCACGGTGTATCTACCGCATCATAGCCCACCCCTAGGGTCAGCGCTATGCACGGCCGCCAACACATATCCTATAAACACCAGAAACTAGTTGTAACTCCTGGACAGAGGACTAGGGTGGTTAAGAAGCCGAGAGGGTCAATTAAGGATCCCAATGCATGGTAGTAACTGATTCTTAAATCACACATACAGATCTCAGTGCTTAAGGACGGTTCTAATGAAACAACCCACCATGTACTCCTACATGGCCTCTCGTCGATACCTTTACCAAATCGTGTTCAACACACTTAGCTCACACACAGTAGGACATGTTCACAACTTTCCAATTCATCCCCGATGAATCAGACCTGACACAACTCTAAGAAATAGCAGGCATGACAAAGAAGCATGAATGAGTAGGCACATCAGGGCTCAAACAACTCCTACTCATGCTAGTGGGTTTCATCTATTTACTGTGGCAATGACAGGTCATGCAGAGGATAAGGGGTTCAACTACCGCAACAAGTAACAGATGAATCGTTGTTGTCCTAATGCAGTAAAAGAGAGCAGGAGCGAGAGAGTGGGATTGTATCGGAATGAACAAGGGGGTTTTGCTTGCCTGGCACTTTTGAAGATAGTATAGTTCTTCATCGGTGTCATCGAACTCATCATTGGAACCACGTCCATCGAGAGGGGACAAATACCGGCAAACAAAGAGGAACACAATCAATGCAATGCAACAGTTATGATGCATGATAATGTCATGGCAATATGCTGTTGATTGAGCTAATGCAACTAGCAATCATATTAAATGAAGTTGGTTTGAACCAAGGTTCAAATTCAAACTCCATATGTGCTTATTTAAATGTCAATTATGCAAATTGCCCTGTACAACAACCCTAGGTTGTTCAAACATGCATGCAAATGCCATAAATAGATTCCTTGAATTTTTCTGATAATTTTTCATATATAATTTATTTCATTCTGAGTTATAGATTATTTTCTATGATTTTTGGAAGTTTAGGGGATTTTCTGAAAATAAATAAATCATTTAGATTTATTTAAAATACAGAAAAGCATTTACTGCGTCAGCCTTGCATCATGCTGATGTCATCTGGTCAACAGACGCGGTCCAGGTCAGTAGTTAGTTAACTAACTAAAGTTAGTTAGTGTTAAACTAATACTAATCCTAGTTTAGTTAGTGGCCTGGGGCCCACATGTTAGTGACCCAGGGGGTCAAACTGGGCCCACATGGTCAATGGTCAGCGGGGTCAAACCCATCGGCGACTCGGCGCCGGCGAGGCCCGAGACGGTGGCGCGGCGCGGAAAACGCCCACAGGGCACGGGCGAGGCCGTTCTTGGGCTCGTTGGAGAGCTCCTGCAGGCGCGCGTCTAGTGGTGGTGGAGGCCGGGTCTATCGTGGCTGGAGCCAACGATGGCGAGATCCAAGGCGGCGGATGGAGTTCGGCCATGTGCGGGGTTGGGCTGCGGCGTGCAAACGCGGAAACTGAGGCGCTAACGAGGCACTACGTGATGCGGCAAGCATGTTGGGTAGCACGGATGACCAAATGGTCGCTGGAGCGACGCCGGCGACAAGCTCGAGCGGAGGCGAGCTTCGGCCATGGTGGAACTATGGCCTAGAGGGTGCAAATGCGCGGGAAAGAAGAGGGCGAAAGCGGCGGAGCTCACGGGGAGGTCGATGAGCAGATCAGTGGGCTCGGGGGCGACCGGAGCGAGGCGAATCGATGAACGGCGTCCGGCGGGTACCGAGGTTGAAGACGACCCAATAGCGGCAATGCAGGGCCTCCGGCAAAGCGTGGCTCGGTGGGAAGGGCGAGGGCGTCGCGGCGGAGCTTCTAGACTCATCGGTAGGGCGAGGGGTGGTCAGTGGCTGCGGCGACAACGAGCGGCGGCGACGGCTCCGCTCGGCTTCGGGAGAGAGAGCGAGACATAGGAGGGGGAAAGAACGAGAGAGAGTGAGAGAGGAGCGGGGCGTCTCTGTGGCACATCCAGAAGAGCCGGGGCGTCGCGGTGGAATCAGGAGCCGGCGCGCGCGCGGCGACCACACGCCCTGCCTACTGGCATGAGGAGGAAGACGACAGAGGGGGCTGCGGTGCTGGGCTGGGCTGCATAGTTGGGCCGCCAGGTGGGCTAGGTGAGCTCTTCTCTCTCTCTTTTCTAATTCTTTCTGTTTTCTATTTATCTGTAACTTCTGGGCTTTATTAAAAATACCAGAACGTTTCCAAACATCCTGAAAATAATTGTGGGCTCTGGTTGGAATATTCCCAACAGCCCTCACTTAAGTTCAGAATTAATTGAGCATTTAAAATATTATATAGCATTTAAATTTCCAATTGCAAATAGCATATGATTTAATTCAAAAATCCAGGATGGCCTTAAAATATGTGCATCATTTTTGTGAGAGGTGCTGGACCAATTCAAAAATGATGAACATTTTTAAGGGTATTTTGGGATCATTGAAAACATTTAAGTTTGAACCTGGTTGAACTCATTTGGTGCTAGGGTTTCAACAATCCCCACTAGTTGCAAACAATTCTAGGGCTGTGACATCTTGTTCTAAGTCTCTATCCAAAGTTTCTGCAAATATTACAACACGGCAATATACAAACATGAGAGATGGATTAGTGGCAAACATGGACTTCATATCACAACAAGGAATCATATGCATATGAGCAATGGATTAGTGGCAAACATCATGCAAAGTTGACAAGTTCTATAACAGTCAGTATTAGACGATCGTCGAGGACCACTCCCACCTCATGTCTGATGAGTCATGCTATCTTTCGAGAGAGGATATTTTGCGGGCCGCCTCTCTCATGGTCGTCACGGATACTTGCGGACCCCCCCCCCCGCCCTCAGGTCGAAGTTATCGGGGACATGATGAATTCTCGAGAGAGTTAGGGGTGTTCTAACGTGGCACTACACGATATAGGTGAAGGGGGGTAACATCCGGGAATGTTTTCCCCAAGTTTGCATTAATTTTGGGCTGATGAACCAGAGGGGGACGGTTCCAAGTTCGCTATGCTAGCTGCTTGTGATAGACGAACGAAGGGCACATTCAGATTCGTCATATTTTTCTGATCGGTATTCATATATAAATTATTTTCATCCTAGTTACGGTTAATTTTCTATGAATTTTCTATATACATACATCCATTGATATCCATCCATACATACATATACATCTACTTTATATATGAACAAAAAAATGTCATCATATCAATATTTACATATATATACACATACATACATACACATGATTAATAAACACTAAGCATCTACATATACATTATATATGAACAATTTTTTTCATCATATCAATATTTACATATACATACACATACATACATGCACATGATTAATAAACACTAAGCATCTACATATACATTATATATGAACAAAAAAATTTCATCATATCAATATTTACATATACACACACATACATACATACACATGATTAATAAACACTAAGCATCTACATATACATTATATATGAACAAAAAACTATTCATCGTATAAAAAAAATGCACAGCATGCCGGGGCGGCGGTGACTCACAGCGGGGCGGCGAGGGCTCGGGGAACCATTACGACCATACCCACCTAGGGTTTAGTTCATCCGATCTCGTGGTAGATCAACTATGTAATTGTCATACACCCACATCAATACAATCAAGCAGGACGTAGGCTTTTACCTCCTTGAGAGGGCCCGAACCTGGGTAAACGTTGTCTCTACGTTCCCTGTTACCCATCGATCCAAGATCCACAGCTTGGGACCCCCTACCCGAGATCCACCGGTTTTAACACTGACATATGGTCCCACATGTAAGAAACCATGTCACCCATGTATGGACCAGCCTGCCAGTTTTTAAGTCAAGTCATGACGGGGCAGTTGAAGTATTAAACCTACTAGAGAATTATTCGTTGGCATCCAGACAAAGAATAAATCATGTCAATTCCTTTATATTTTTCAGTAGTGGATGCCCTCAAGCTCTCAGGGAAGATGTCAAGAATACTTTGAACGTCTCAAATGAGTTGCTCAGTGACAGGTAATTGGATGTGCCAACTGATGTCGGGCAGTCCAAGAACAAAGACATTCAAATAGTTACGTGACAGAGTTTGGGAAAAGCTGAGAGGATGGATGGAAAAGCTCCTGTCAACTGTGGGTAAAGAGGTTTTGATAAAGTCTGTGGCATTGGCAATTCCAGTATATTCCATGGCCTGCTTCCGTGTCCCGCGAGGACGTTGCACGAGTGTCACCTCTTTGTCAGACAATTTTGGCAGGGAAGTAAACAGGGGAGATGGAAGCCATGCTGGGTCTCATGGGATGTTATGATGAGACCGAAGTATTTGGGATGCCTCAGTGTCTGTGACCTTCAGATCTTCAATCAAGCCCTAATTGTCAGGCAAGCCTAATGCTTGTCGGATCATCCCAGTTCTCTAAGTTCACTAATCTTAAAAGTTGTCTACTATCCAAATAATTCATTTTTTAATGCAACCTTGGACCAGATTCATGACAGATATGATGTGCTATTTTGCATGGGAAAGACATAATGACTCAGGGTTTGATAAGGAGAATAGGAGAGGGAGAATCAACTGATATCTGGAACGACAACTAGATATCTAGAGAGCATATAAAGAGGCCTATAACCTCATTAATACCGCCGCCGACGACAAGGGTCGTTGAACTCATTGATCACACTGCGTCGTCAAGGGATGAGCAGCTTATTCAACCGATACTTATTCCCATTGATGCCGAGACTATATTGAAGATCCCTTGCACGAGACAGATATATGATTTTTGGGCTTGGAGTGAGGATAGAAGGGGTATGCTCACTGTGCGTTCCACTTAAAAGATGATACAGTGAACCAAGATCATCAGAGAATCATGGCTGTATAAGCAGGGCGGCTGATAAAACTCAGAGGCTGATTGTCAAGGATGGACAGACTTATGGCATATAAAAGTCCACTCGAAATCAAGGTGTTCCTGTGGAGATTCGCACAATACTCACAGTGTCCTTCATCATAGAAACATGTCGACGACTAGTGCTTGCTGTTTGTGCCGGTCATGGATACGTTGAGGCACACCCTGCTAAATTGCTTGGTTTCAAGGAGCACGTGGGCACTATCATACGAGCAAATTGTCGAGCGATTGAGTCTGAATGTAAATGATGACACCAAACATTGTCTATTCACCATGCATGAGGTGTTATCGCATGAGGATTTCATCACTTTTACGATCACTTTTGCGGATGATATGGGGAGATCCGCACAAAGCTATACATTAGGAGATATATAAAAGCCCTTTCACTTTTCAGGGTTATGTGCAGAGTAACTTCGCTGAGCTGAGAGCTACCCAAAGCACTCAAAGTCTAGTTCCTGGGACACCCATGATTATGCCAAATCAATGTATCGCTCCTTGGGATGATATGGTGAAGGTCAATGTGGATGTGGCAGTTGGACCAGGCGGCACTCGAGGCGCAGTGCGAGCTATATGCAGAGATCGAGCAGGCAATTTTCCGGATGTGTTGGCCATTGTGTTCCCACATATATCGTTTCTTGCATCTCTCGAATCTTTAGCAATCAGGGTGGCCCTTATGCTTACTGATAATCTCTATGAGAGGAAGATTCAGGTGGCTTCAAATTGCAAGGTGATCATTGAAAATATACATCAGAAGAGCGCAGCTATCTACGGAGCAATCATACATGAGATCATAGATCGGAAGGCTACCTTTATTAATTGTATCATTAGCCATGAATTTAGGAGCTCGAATGTTGAAGCTTACAAACTCTTGAATCATGCTTTATTCCTAGGGGTTGACCGCCATGTTTGATTAGATCACCCCATAGCTAAAGTTGTCTCACCTTGCTAGAAAACTACAGAGCATGCACCACGGCTTTGACCTAATGGCATCCGTTTGCTAGAATCTGAATAGTTGAGAACAAAGTGGCAAACAGGTGCATAACGCATGGGAATCTGCCGAATAGTTCAGGCCAAATCCTGAAGAAAGCTCAAAGTGCCGTTTGATGAGCCTTCACAGTATTAGTTAGTTTGTTAGGTAAAGGCTGGCCAAGCCAATTATGCTTAGCTGGTCTTTTTGGATGATCAGCCACACTGTGACTGAGACACAGCCCGGACTCCCATGAAGGTCAATGCGGCTTGTAAAGCTCTTATGTCAAGTACGCGATCATGATAGAACTTGAGGAAGAAACCCTGGCTAACTCCGTGCCAGCAGCCGCCATAAGAGGGAGGGGGGAGGGCAAGTGTTCTTTCGAATGACTAGGCATAAAGACCACGTAGGCGGTGAATCAGGTTAAAATTGTAATTCGCCAATAAGTGGTGGAATGCTCTCGAGACAGAGGAGAATGGGTGGTCTTCTATTCGTCCCTATAAATATTGTGAAGGTGCAATAAAAAGCTTCGCAGTTTGTCTAAAAAACATAAAATAAGAGACTAAAGTTTTCTTTTGAAAGGAAAAGAAACTAAGTTGAAACAGACGCTCACTTCCATGAACACGTGGACACATAACCGGTGGCTCCATGCATGCATGCATCGCACGCAGTACGCACGCGGGCCGTTTCCAAGCTAACTAATGGCGCCCGGCCGACGACGGGGTACAGCTAGTACAGTACTCGCTGCCAAACGCCTACGTGAGAGACCCTCGTGAGCCCAGCTATACAACCTCCTCTCCTCCTCCCGTCCTTGTTCACTCCGCAGCCGAATTCCCCTTTCTCCACTGCTCAGTCCGCCAGACCGCCAGACCTCTCCTCGCCTTGCCATGGCAGCCGCAGCACTGAGGGCGCAGCTCAACGCCCATATCGCCGGCATGTACACCGAGGTGAGGCCCTTCCCTTCCCCTCCCTTCTAGTCGTGTGGTTGTGGATTTTGGCCTGGGTTGGCATTTGACTTTGCCTTGGCGTGGTCGACGTCGATCCAGTGTGTGGTGGACGAAGACATGTTTGAGGAGCTGCGGGAGGAGGGCACCGCCGTTGAGGTCTCCCGCCTCTTCATCAATGACGCCCACGAGATCATCGACGACATCGACACCCTGATGTCCGTACGGCCGCCCTCTATCTTTCCCTCTGCTCTTGGTCTCTGGTACTGACTCAACTTGTCTGCTCTGGAAATCGGAGGGAGCAGCCCCAAGTGGACTTCGACGAGGTGGAAGCCCTGACGCAGCAGCTCATGCGGTGCACCTCTAGGTGATGACCAATTGACCATCACGAACCCTTTCTCTCTCTTCCACCCGCTTATTTTTAACTCAATGTTTGTCCGCTGCGTCGATGTCGTGCGATTCAGATCTGTTTACTGTACTGGGCAAAGGATTAATATATGTCGGTTGCACTGCCCCATAGGCGTAATTGGAAGAGTCGAGTTTAGTTGTGTTCAGTGTAACGGAGTTACCGGTATCCCGATGAATATCAATGTTATGATGAGGATAAACTGTTGTAGTTTCTCGAATATTCCTGGTATTAATGATCTGCTATTCTGTGTATCACTAATGGTGTTTCTTCTGGTATTAATGATCTGCTATTATATGTATCACTAATGGTGTTTTTTCTAGTTTTTCCACGGAATCAATGTCGTGCGATTTAGATCTGTTTATTATACTGGGCAAAGGATTCTATTTGTCACAAAAAAAGAATGTTGCTTGCACTGTCATGTAGCCATCATTTGAAGAATCGAGTTTAGTCGTGTTTCCTGTAACTGAGTTACCGGTATCCCAGTTAACGTCAGTAGCATGATGAGTATAAAGTTGTCGTTTTTGTGAACATTTCAGGTATCAATGATATGCTGCTATGCATATCACTAACGGTGGTTTTTCTTGTTTGTCCACGACATCGATGTTGTTTTTATTCGGGTGCGTCAGCATAGGGTGTGTAGCTCATGGGGCATGACCGCATAAGGTTCGTGTTGTTTGCGGCCGCCGTTGTATTAGCCATACATAGAAGAGCTGAGTTTAGTTATATATCTCATGTAATGGAATTGTTGGTACTCTTGCCAATGGTAATGGTATAGCTTGGTGAGGGCAACTTTTGTCGTTTTGCGAATGTTTCTTATACTATTGAATCTTCAGTTTAGGCAATGTCATTATTTTAGGTTGACAATGAACAAAGTATGGCTGGTATTAATGATCTGCTATTCTACATAACGCTAATGGCCATTTTTTCGATTTCTCCACCTGAATGTTGTTGTTTCTATTCAGATGTGTCAGACGGCGGGTGTGTACGGCATGGGCGTTATTTGGCTGTCGTATACCCAAAATTAGAAGACGTGAATTTAGTTATGTTTTCTGTAGCAGAATTTTTGGTATTCATGACCATGTTAAGGTCCGGCAAGAAAGACTTTGTCATTTTGTAAACATTTCTGGTACTACTATCTGCTATTTTACGTAACACCAATGGTGCTTTTTCTGGTTCATCAAATAATTTGTTGAGTTGACAATCATGATACGAAATGGCTCCTTGAGGATATTATTGAGTTGACGTCTCAGTTTATAATAAGTTCCTAATTTCCTGATCCGCATATTTATTTTTTTGCATGTTTCAATGTTGGTGCACAGCAAGTGAACCTCGCCTGCATGCACTTCGGCAATTTCAATGCCATAAAATATAAAGAAGGGTCAGAACTCAATAGCTTATTACATATGTTACACAATAATTATTGGCAGCATTATTTTTCAATGTCTCTATTTAAACCTGCCAACTCATGTTGTCTTTTTGGTCGTTATTTACAGCTCATACCAATCTAACATTATTAAGAAGTAACCATGCTTTGCTTTTTCAGTTCATCTGCATTCACATTGTTGATATTACTCGGTTCATTATCTGAATATTCTATTCTTTGATGATTCTTTTGTCATTTATTGGCTCTAGACTTCTGTTTACAGCACAACTAAACTCTTATATGGCTAGAGATTTTTCTTTTTCGAAATATACGGCATTTCATCTCAGTTCTATTAACCTCTTCAGAATTTGACCGTGTGGTGTTTTTTGCATTATTTCAGGTGCCTCGTGTCCTTGGCTCTTGTTAGGAATGAGTTATTTATTGTGCGACATGAGTTGGAGGTCATGATCGAGGTAGCACCTTATGTGCCTAATGTTGGATTTGATACCAACTTCTCACTAGTTTCATAACCCACAGATTTTTATATTAAGATAGAGAAAAGGGAACAATCTTAAATCGTTAATCTTATTCTTTTGACGTTTGGTTTTGGAGCACTTAGTTGGAGGTACTGGAAATTCTCATTTTGCCGTTGAATGATTATCCTGTAATTTTTTCATCACGTTTGGTAGATGTACATGGTAGCTCTAAAAAAGTGGCAGAACTTCTTATTTCCTAGCTTAAATTAAGCTTCGCCAAATGCCCAAATAAGAAACTAGCCAACTTGTAGCATGGCTGATTAGTGAAACCATGTGCCTTGAGCACCATTATGTGCCATAGACTTATCTTAATCATTTTTCGGAAGGTACTTATCTTAATAATTGACCTATTATTCATCTTTTGATGCAGCTCGAAGAGCAGATCGCGGCATGTGGTCCTAACTCCTAAGTAGCGGCAAGTGAAGGGGGAAGAGCGTGGCCCCATTCAATACCTTGCATTGTGGTGTCCATGTGTCTCTGAGGATATAACGCTTTTTCAAAGGTTGTCTGGCACTAAACGGTGTGTGTGTAAAACTTAAATGAATATTCTCGCATCAGAACTTTGGGCTCGTAATCCTGTGAACTAAAATTGTTGTCCTGTGTTAATGTCTGTTTGTCTAGTCCATATTCATTTTTCCGAGAGGAATCAAGTCCATATTCTAGTGTGTCGTGGATGTGTTGCCGCCCCGCCTACAGGCTGTGCGTAAAACCTGTACCTGGTTGGTTGGTCCTCTAGTGACTATGTTTTGCTGTATGTTGTGTTCGTTTTTCTCTATAAGCAAGTCTTGTTGTTGGTTGCTGTACCAAGAGGGTAGCCAATCACCATATTTTGACATGTTAAGCATGTCTTTTTGGTCTGAAATCTTTAGCATGAACCTCTTATAAGAGTACCGCGGCACCACGAGCAGTAGCCGGAGGAGGGGCAGAACAGAGGGGATAGCCTGCGGGGCCACATCCAGTGACCACAAAGCTGTCGATTCGTGGGGCAGCGTGAAGAGCATCTCTGGCTTAGGTATGTTTGCGTTGGTACGAAAAGTCTGGGCTAATTAAGTCACCAATTATAGCTCTAACTATGAATTATGGAACAGCATACTACTCCTAGGCCACAACGTTACTTAGACAACCCTGAATCACGAACAGGGCATTGAGATTGTTGTTACTGCTCCTGGCAGTGGTGGTTCAGACCTGGTTGATCCTGGGGACAGGTTGTTTGATTGGAGTCACATCGGATTATCTCTATCAAGTGCAATAGTAGCAATACCCGGGCATAGCTGCAGTATATAAAACGCTTGTAGCATTTGGAATCAAAAGGTATCATCATCATTGAGTGGCCTCCGGACATACTTGGGCCAGTTACTATTATACATAAAATTCTGGCCAGGTAGAGATAATTTTCATGATATATGAGTTCTCACTCTATCTTCCTACTCATTGGTGAAACGTGTCATGGGAGACCTTATTTCAGGGAAGCATAAAACAATTGGTGAAATGTGATGGTCGTTCATCTGAAAACAAGGTTGAGAAGACAAATTATCTATGGGCGATTTAGATAAGCATGGATGCTTCTGCGATTTGATTTTTGTGGATGGAATAAATTGTTTATACCATTCTTCTATTTGTAGTTTGTAAATAACATGAATCCAGTTCTTAGGCATAAACAAGTGCCACCTCAGTGGAGAAAGACAGTTCACTCACTAATGTGGTGATGTCAAACATTTGAATTGCGTATGGAGGATCTTTCATTGCAAATAGCAAAGTTTGATAGGGACTTACTTTAATCGTTCATGAAAAATATCTGCAGTTCTGATCTAGAATTGGCATAACTGAATGTCCAAAACCACATAAATGCATTGCTTGATTGCTTGAAGATTTAATAACTAACACAATGGCGTATCAGTTGCATATGGCCAACCATGGACATCATATTCTTGTTTCGTGTAATGTATGACACTCAGCTGTATGGTACAACGTGGCAATAATTCAGGAGACAACGGATCCACCTTCTTGTCTGGGGACCAACACACCTCGTTCCCATGATGGCAGTGGCGGATCGGCACAAACATGGGTGGAGGGGGTCATGGCAGAGAGCAGGTCGGGCGACTCCTCCTTAACAATTCGCGGCGAAGTAGTGTGTGAAGGAGAGAGGGCGACATGGCGAAGATGAGGTGGGTGTCATTCGGTTATAAAGGAGAGGGCTCTAGCGATAAATGTCCCACTACAGCACGAAACTAAGCGAGAAGGGGAGGGTCCTGTGGGAAAAAATGATGGGTGCACTGTGGGCTGGGATTTTTGTGTTCAGACCGCGTGTCGAAGATAACATGGCGGATAGTGTGGACCAAGGTTTTGGTTACCGAATGAGGCAATTTTACCGAGGAGGACGGGTAAATGTGGTTACCACGGTTACCGACAAATACCGAGAAATACCGAGAATATTTCGAGCGAATTTTATAGTTGAATTTTGAATTCAAATAAGTGAATGAACGAATATTCAAACCAGGGACCTCTCAAAACAGGAACTAGGTTGCTACGGACATGCCAGAACCAACTCTAATGGCATTAATTAGATCGTACGTACTTTACTGTAAATCGAGTGTTTAAATTCAAAAATTTCAAAAAACTGATATTTTTTGCTCGGTATGGCGATTTACCGAGGGGCGCGGAAATACGCGGTAACCATGGGAAATCTTGAAATTTCAACTGGTAACCAAAACCTTGGTGTGGACTACCATATCTCTTCTCCACATATGGGTTGGATTTGGAGGATGCCGGACTATCACGGTTGAATTTTGGAGAGTCCGCTGGGTACCTGCTAGATATCTAAATACGCCTGGACGTACGAGGAAGAAATAATCTTCCAGAGACGGCCTTAATTATTTATTTATATGCATTCTATCCCACAGGAACGCTTCGGCATTCTACTAGTAAAGGAAGTTTGACAGTGTAAACGAAAGCTAGCAGACTTAGTTGTTCGTTGTGCAATGTACGGACTGGCCCATTTTGGGAGCGGCGTGCAGAGCCCATACCGCAACCTTGTTTGGACGGCCGTCTCGAGTCGACCAGAAACCGACGCTCGCTTCCGTGGACACACAACCGGTGGCTCCATGCATGCATGCATCGCACGCAGTACGCACGCGGGGCCGTTTCCAAGCCAACTAATGACTCCCTGCCGACGACGCAGTACAGCTAATACAGCACTCGCTGCCAGCCAAACGCCTACGTGATAGACCCTCGCGAGCCCAGCTATACAACCTCCGCTCCTCCTCGATCCCGTCCTCGTTCACTCCGCATCCGCAGCCGAATTCCCCCCGTCTCACCGCCGGACCACTCCTCGCCTTGCCATGGCAGCCGCAGCGCTGAGAGCCCGGCTCAACGCCCACATCTTCAGAATGTATGCCGAGGTGAGCCCACTCCCCTCCTCTTCAGTCCTGTGGTTCTGGGTTTTGGCTTGGCTGGCCTCCGGCTGACTTGGCCCTTGCCTTTGCCTTGGCGTGCGTGGTTGATGTCCATCCAGGGTGTGGTGGAGGAGGAGACCTTCGAGCAGCTGCGGGAGGACGGCACCGCCACCGAGCTTGCCCGCCTCTTGATCAACGAAGCCTACGAGATCCTCCACGACATCGACATCCGGATGTCCGCCCTCATGCCCTCTATCATCTCTCCCTCTGCTCTCTGTTTCGGGTACTGACTCATCTTCATTATCTGCTCTTGAATTCGCAGGGAGGAGCCGGAAGTGGACATCGACGAGGTGGAAGCCCTGACGCAGCAGCTCATGGAGTGCGCCTCCAGGTGATAGATGACCATCATCAACACATTCTCTCTCTTCCACCAGCTTCTTTTTCATTATAATGCTTGTTGGCCCGCGATTCAGATCTGTTTGTACTTGGCACTGTCGTGTGGCCGTAATTAGAAGAATCGAGTTTAGTCAAGTTTCCTGTAAATCTTAATTTTAGGGTGATGATAAAGTGTTGTCGTTTTGTGAATATTTCTGGTATTAGTGATCTTCTATCTTGTTCATCCCCAATGGTGGTTTTTCTTGTTTGTCCACGACACCGATGTTGTTTTTATTTGGGTATGTCGGCACAGGGTGTGCACCTCATGGGGCACGACCGCACGAGGTTCGTGTCATTTCTGGCGGCCGTCATATAGCCATAGAAAGAAGAGCTGAGTTTAATCGTATATATCTCATGTACCAGAATTGTTGGTACTCTTGCCGATCGCAATGGTATAGCTTGGCGAGGGGAGCTTTTGTCGCGCAGTGCCATTATTCTAGGTCGACAATGTAAAAATTGTCGTTTTATAAGCATGGCTGGTATTAATGGTCTGCTATTCTATGTATAGCCAATGGCCATTTTTTCTGTTTCGTCATTGGAACGATGTTGTTTCTATTCAGGTGTGTCAACAGCAGGGTGTGTACGTCAACATGGGCGTCATTTGAATGTCTTATATCCAAAATTAGAAGATCTGAATTTAGTTGTGTTTCATGTAATGGAATTCTCGGTATTCATGACAATGTCATGGTCAGGCAAGAAAAATTTGTCGTTTTGTATACATGCTGGCAGTACTGCTACTCTACATATATAACGACAATGGTGTTTTTCTGGTTCATCAAACAGTTTATATATTGAGTCGACAATCGTGATAGGAAATGGTTCCTTGAGAATACTATTAATTATGATGTCACAAATATGCTTATGTGTATCAACATGTCTCACTGTTTAATAAGTTTCTAATTAATTTTCTGATCAGCGTGTGTTCTGCATGTTTCAGTGTTGGTGCACAGCAAGTGAAACTCGCCTGCATGCATTTCGGAGATTTCTATGAAATAAAATGCAAACAAGGGTCAGAACTCGATTTATTTTTACATATGTTCCACAATAATTATTTCTTAACAATATTTTTCAATTTCTCAATGTAAACCTACCCGCTGTTGTTGTCTTTTATGTCACTGTATTCAGCTCATACCAATCTAACATCATATATAAGTAACTGCTTTGCTTTCTCACTTCATCAGCAATCATGTTGATATTACTCGGTTCATTATCTCAATATGCAAAAAAATTATGATTCTCTTGTAATTTGTTGGCCCTTGTCTACTGTTTAGAACAGAACTAATTTTCAATATGGCCAGTGTCTTTCTTAAATAGAGGGTTAGAATTTCAGAACCATTTCAAGTCAGTTCTGTTAACCTCTTTACAATTTGACTGTGTGATCTATTTCCATTATTTCAGGTGCCTTGTGTCATTGGATCTTGTTAGGAATTTGTACTGTATTGTGCGCAATGACGTGGAGATCATGATGCAGGTAGGACCTTATGTGCCTAATGTTGTATTTTGATACCAACTTCTCACTAGTTTCATAATCCATAGATTGGTCATATATAGTTTAAGATTGAGAAAAAACAACAACCTTAAATACTTAATCTTATTCTGTCGATGTTTGGTTTTGGAGTACTTTGTTTGAGGTCTCTTATAATTTCATCTAGCCGCTGAATGTTTATGTCGTAATTTTGTCACCACATTTGGTAGATATATGTGGTAGCTCTTAAAAAGTAGTAGAACTTCTTTGTTTCCCCGCTTAAAAGCTTTGGCAAATACCAAATAAGAAACCGACCAATTTGTAACATGGCTGATTAGTGAAATGATGGAACTTGAGCACCATTATGTGCAATAGACTTGTCAAAATCATTTTTGGGAAGGTACATATGTTAATCATTGGCCTATTATTCATCTTTTGACGCAGCTGGAGGATCAGATCGCGGCCTGTGGTCCTAAGTAATGACAAGTGAAGGGGAAAGATCGTGATCCCATGTGATCCCTTACATTATGGTGTGTATGTGTCTCTGAAGATGTGGCGGTGTTCAAAGGGTGTCTGGCATTAGAGGGCGTGCGTGAAACCAGACGAGGATTTTAGCGGCGCGGAACTTTGGTCTCATAACCCTGTAAGCGAAACTTGTTGTCCTTTGTCCGTGTTTGTTCGTGAAGTCTATATACTTATGTGTCGTGGATGTGCTGCTGCCCTGCCCACGGGCTGTGTGTAAACCCCATCCTGGTTGGTTGGTTGCCAGTGACTTTCTTTTGTTGTATGTTGTGTTGGCTTCTCTCTCTAAACAAGTCGTGTTGTTGGCTAGTGCACCAAGAGTGCTGCAAATCTCCATACTTGGATATTTTAAGCATCTCTTTTTGGTCTGTAATCTTCAGTGTGACTTGCTTATAAGAGTACGATGGTGCCATGGGCGGCAACAGGAGGAGCGGCAAAGTAGAGGTGATAGTTTTACTGGGCGACATGCAGGCATGACGAAGCTGGCAATCCGTGGGTTGGCACAAAACCAGATTCCAGTAGTGAAACTTATATCGATCAGAAGTGAAAAAACACAGAAGAACTACAAACTGAATTTTCTTAAACTCTTGTAAAATGAAGTATATACCGGACTGTTCCAAATAGTCAGCTCTCCACTGCTGGAATTTTTTATTCTACATAAGTACAGTAAAGTATTGTTTAAGAAAAGAAATACTCAGCTGAAGGAAAGACTATGACAGTAGAGACGGCTCTACAGACATCAGCTTCCAAATACCACTTGGCATTGGAAGGGAAATAAGGCACTTTTGAAGATCCCTGCAGAACTTTCATAAATGATAACCCCTTCGTTACAATTTACATTGCAAGCATCACAATAAGAAAACCGTGAAGAAAGTACAAAGTGTGATTTCCAACACATCTTAGGAACTAACCACTGAGTATGTGCAAAATATATAGGTATAAGCCAACCTGATTTTTGTTCTTCTCTTGGTTAATGGGCATTACCAAAACCAGGTCTAGCTCCGTGACCGGGCGTGATGCGATCAACGGTGTGTGTCGCCGGAACAAGAGGGAAAATGTCCCAGCGTTCGTCGCCAGGGGAGTCGACCGTCGCCGTGGGCGTTTGTTCGCCTGGTACAATCGTCTCCTCGTATTCTTGTGATCGTTCGTCAATCCTCGGGTCCAACAATTGGTAACAGACAAGAAAAGCGGTGTGCGTCACCGGAGATGAGGAAGACGGCATTGTGTTGCCAGACACGAAGAAGAAAGATGGCCTTGTTCGCGCGCAGATGAGGCATGCAGCGGTGTTCGCTTCAAGGACGCCGTAGCGGCGGCCATGGTGACAAAAACGACGGGAGCTGCAACAACTCCGAGATTATGGGTAGATTGTTGGGAATAACCTTGTCCTGGATGTGTTCCGGGTGTGTTCGTGCGTGGTCGTGAGTCTGTTAGCAGGTTAGTTCGTGCATGTAGTTGTGTCAGTTGAGTAGTGGATGCTGGCCGAGTCATCCGAAGGAGCCATTCGAGGAGGTGGGCGTGCAGTGCGTGTGTGTGTCTGCTACTTACGCGGCTGTAATCAGTTTGTGAGATACAGTGTGTTACCGAGCAGTTTGAGCTGGGAATAGAAAAGGCCGTACATGCGGCATGGCGTTGGTCGCCTGAAAATATCCATTGTCCTCCTCTCCATCTTCTACCTCTGTCCGCGACCAAGCGAGCGAGAGGGAGGGAGGGCGAGCTGGTCCGGGGTTAGTCCCAACAGTCGTTACCACGGATTAAGATGACCGACGACTTCATGTAACTTACGCTAAGTCCACACGCCTCTAGCGGGCATTTGACAAAGTTTAGGTGAATATTTGGCAAGGCGCATGGGCTGCTCGGCCCATAGACAGACCACGTTGGGAGGTGGGACCACCCAGGCTGGTCTTCGAACCCGGACGAGCTGTCAAGGCTTTCACCCGACGCCATCGCTTATCCAGCGGCAGTTTCCCGTTTCCGAGCTCATCAATGGCAAACGCCTCCGCAAGAGCCTGAGCAATACAAGGGGCTCCATCACCCCTCCACTCCTCGTCCATTCCGCTGACGCCACAGCAGCGAATTCCCCAGCGCGCCGAGCCTTCCGACCCCGGTCCGCCTGCCTCCTCCCGGACCTCCTAGCCATGTCGGCCGCCCAGATCAGGGCCGAGATCAACGGCCTTATCGCCTCCAAGTTCGCCGAGGTGAGCCCCCCCTCTCTCCCATCAACGTCCCATCTACACCCCGTGTGGTTGTGGGCTGGAATCCCTGAGCATCACCGTTTTCTATCGGTTTTGGCCGGCTGGCCAACTGACGTTTGCTCTGCCGTGGTGGATCTAGGGTACGGTGGATCAGTATTTCTTGCAGCTGTACGTGATGTGGAGGTACAAGAACATACGCAAGGGCATGGTCGTTGAGGTCATGGAACGCTTCCTCCAAGACGCTGACAAGATCCTCACCGAAATCGCCGTCTTGCTGTCGGCACCCCTCTCCCTCTGGTGTCGTCATTCTCGTCTCTTCGGGTATAAACTCATCTTCACCCCCCTAAACACGATGTGGTCACATCACAGATCGGACGCCAATCCTTCTTTGCATCTCCAAAACTTCTTTCGATCTAAAGCCTTGATCTGGATGTCCGCCAGCTGATCATCGGTGCAACCGTAGTTGACCTTCGTCATCCCTTCTTCCACGCAATCCTTTATGTAAAGATACATCGTATCAATGTGCCTGCTCCTGTCATGCCGCACTGGATCCTCGCGTAGAAAAAACATAGACTCACTGTCAACGTTGAGCACCACTTGTTCTGGATCTCGATTCATGAGATCACTGTGTAGCCGTCCTAGCCACACACCTTGACACTCTGCTTCACTTGAAGTCGATGTCACCACTTTTTGTCTTCGTGATAGCCAGCTTACTACGCTTCCACCAAGGAAATATGCCACGCCCGAGGTACACTTACGGCCGCCAACAATTCCTTCCTTGTCACTACCACTGTAGCCGAGTAGTTTCACCATCTCCTTCTTGCTTGGTTCAAGACGAGGTTCCATTGAAGTGACAATGTGATTGCAATCTTTCATGCCAGGGCTTTCAAGTACCTTCCTTGCATATGCCTACTGGCATAGTGCGACCCCCTCCGGCTTTTGATGTACCTCTGTCCCGAGGTTGCAACTCAAAAGGCCTAGATCATCCATCTTGAAAAGCTCCTTCATCTGTAGCTTGAACTTTGCAATCACCTCTTCATCTGCTCCAGTTATCAATAGGTCGTCGGCATAGATGCCAACTAGTAGACGATCCCTTCCTTCACCTCTCTTGTACATCGCATGCTCTAGTGGGGCTTTCTCAAATTCAAGAGAAATCATCGTCTGATCAAGTTTGATGTTCCACGCCCGAGAGCCTTGCCGTAGCCCATACAAGATTTTGTGTAGCTTCAGTACCTTGTGTTCCTCTCTTTCTTTGATGAATTCCGGTGGCCGATTTACATACACATCTCCTTCTAACTCGCCATCCAAAAACGCGGATTTTACATCCATGTGATGTATCTTCCATGATTCCTGAACCGCGAGAGCGATGAGTAATTCCACCGATTTCACCTTTGCAACGGGAACGAACACTTCTTCGAAGTCCGCACCTTCCTCTTGCACGTACTCTTTGGCTACTAGCCTCGCTTTGTGCTTCACGGACCCATCGGCATCTTTCTTAATCATAAATTCCCACTTGAGATCCATGATTTTTTCATTGTCGGGAAGATCCACAAGCTCCCATATATTGTTGTCGTGGATCGACCTCAGCTCCTCTTCCATAATCTGACGCCAACACTCCTTTGTGTTCGCATCCTTAAAATCCGCCAGTTCCTTGGCGCTTAGACACCGTCGCCCACTCCTTTTCACCTTTTCCGGGTCAATCATCCGAAGAATTTTCTCCGGATACGGGTGCAACTCCGGTTGAAGCAATACAGGTGTAGGTGATGATGCCCTTCCCTCCTTCATGGACACCAGTGTTACCTTGTCGTTCCTGCCTCCCAGCGTTGCAGTGGCCAAGTTTTGCAAAACTGCACTTGATAAGACCTCTGGTCTCCCTGGTAAATCAGCAGCCTGACCTGGGCCACCAAAGCCGTCCTCAACTGCGCATGGACTTTCAGGTAGAATTGTTGGGTTGCCCCTCACTTTTAGCATGCTGGAAAGGTCCGTTGGATAGTTTCTTTGTGATAGGCCAAGCCCACCACGTTCACCTCCTAGCCCTCCTTCTCCTCCTGTTCTACGTGAGCTGCAACCTGCTTCTTCAGGTACCGGTCCATGCCCTGCCACATCTCGTCGTGTTGGCTGACTGCTTTGAAGGCTCCCAAGATCACCTCCCTGCTGTCCCAGCGTGTGGGCCTCACCAAGCCGTGGCTGGCTCTGGCACTCCTGGCCGACCACCACATCGCCTGGTCGAGTGCACGCAGCACTCATTTCACCAGAGTGAGCCGCCTCACCATCCAGCATGTCTGTTTTGGTTGGCGACACGTCACATGTACGCCTTGCTTCTTCGTGGACTTCCGACGCCACGTAAGTCTTCGATTTGTCTGAACGCATCGCTCGGAGACTACTTCTCCATGGCCGAGCACAGGCGGCAATTGCTGCATCCGCTCCAGCGAAGTAGCACTTATACCCGTAATATCGACGTAAGCTTCGGAATCACCCCCCATGTCCGTAGCGTCAACATGAATTTCCGAACCATGATCTTGACATTGAACTTTTTCTTCACGGAGCACGACAATTTCTTTAGCCGACGCTTGAAGAATTGGATCCACCTTGTCCACGAGTTCGCACATCAACATCATGTCACTGTCGTCACCTTGCTGGGCCATGAGCGCCTTCTGCTTCGGTGCTTCCTCGCAGTCAGCCTTGAAGTGACCAAGGAGGCCACAGTTATAACACCTCACTTTTCTGATGTCAAACTTCCTCCTCGGTGGTGCAGGTGCAGCCTCATCATCTGAGTCGTCGTCCGAGTCAGCGAAGTTCTTTCTCGTCGAACGCTGCTTCCCCTTCTTCTTGCTACTGCTTATGGATCTGCCTCGCTTTTCCAGGGCGATCCACTGCGCCTTTGTGAGCATCACAAGCTCGTCGTTCTTCCAGTCCCCAAGACTGTACCGCATACGCTCATCATGAGCCTTGTACCGTCCGACAAGATCGTCGATGGAGAGAGTCGCGAGATCGACGCACTGCTCGATCGCCGTGACAATTTGCAGGTACCGGGGAGGGGCCGTGCGCAAGAACCGCCGGACAACCGAGGCCTCCGTGAGGTTCTCTCCAAGCGCTCGAATCCGATTGACGAGAGTAGCCACCCGTGAAGCAAACACATCCACGGACTCATCATCGCCCATGACCAAAGTCTCGTAGTTCCTTAGGAGAGTTTGAAGATTGGCTTGCTTGACACGGGTGTGTCCCTCGAACATGAGCTTGAGCGTATCCCACACCTCCTTCGCCGTTGCTTTGGCGATTAGGTGCTGGAGGACATCCATCGGCATCACCGAGTAAATCGCTGACGCCACCTGCCGATCCTTCCGGTGCTCGGTTCCCTCCTTCTTGAACGCGTCGCCTCCGGGATCCACCGTGTCCCATAGCTCGTTGGCGCGGAGACCACACTCCATGAGGACCTTCCAGACCCCGAAGTTCTCGCGATCAAACCGTGGATACGACGAACTCGCCAGAGCAGCAATTACTTTAGCTGCACCGGAGTACTCCACCAGCTGCTTGGTCTTGTCCTTCTCGTCGTCCGTCATGATCTCCCGTTACTAGAAGATCAACCTTGCTCTGATACCAATTGTTGGCCCAGTCCCGACCTTGATGACGTTGTTGTCGAGTACTTTCCGACAATACGCAGCGACGTACAAGCTACAGCCGATTGCTTCCGGCTGCTTCGACGGAGACGTGCACGTACAGCGGTACACAAGCAGGCAAGCACCCTGGTGGATGGATTCTCGTGTCTAGCTAGCTATCGTAGACCAAGTTTGTCGGAAACACAATACGCAGATTCGCCGAGTTGGCCAAGAGGCTCGTGTCGAGCCTTTGCACTTTATTGCTTTGATTTATCTGGTGTTACAGGGGATACACGCACTGGTATTTATATTACCAATATTCTACCTAGTACATGTACGACTCGGTTACTGCTACAAGTCCGTGCCGGACTATACTTACCTAATCGTGATTATTTCCAACAATGTTCGCAGGAACCAGCCCCAGCTGGACTACGACAAGGTGGAGGGGATCGCAGATCAGCTCGAGGGGTGCAGCAGCAGCAGGTGATGATGACGACAAATACCCCTTTCCATTTTGTCCCCGCCCTTTTTTAACTCTAAGTTTGTTTCTCCGCTGCATCAATGTCCACATTCGGATGTGTTTGTCATGGGTATCTATGTTACATGGTAATAAGGGGATACGGGGACGGGAAATGGCATTTTCTAAAAATGGACTTACAGGGATAAGGCGAGTATATGCGTAGATGATGAATAAAATAGGTCAATGGTGCTTTACAAAAAAATTTAATAATAAGTTCCAATATAAATATTATAAAATGCCAAGTTGAAGGCCAAGGCTTCAAACTTCAGATGCTTCATCTCCTATCATCTCTTGCAAAAACTGGGGCTCATGATCAAGTGCCAGTTCAGCACCTTCATCTCTACACACTTTCAAGTGCCAGATCTCCACCAACATAAACCATTCTGCTTGTCCCACTCACATAATCTTTGGACTTGACAGTAGACGCAAGTTATCGTGCATAAAAACTAAACCCACAGCTCGTTCAGGAACCAAACTATTTCTCATAGTGTTATGAATAAAAGAATATGCGCTCCAATTCATCTCAAAACAAGAGGACGATGCTGGCGGCCCAAGTATAGCTTCAATCCTAAATCCTCATTTTCAAAAATAAAAAAGCTTCAAGGCTAAATCTTTTAACTCTGGAGTGTGCACACCATAAGTTCCCCACCATTTCTTTGGATCAAAATGAGCTCTATCATCTATTGCTTCTCGATCTTCAAAGGTATTCACAAAAGAGAGAGGTCAGCAAATTGTTTTTCACTTTCCTCGTGTCATCTGGATTTGAAAAAAACTGCTTAGTTCCTGTTTTCTGTAATTTCAGCGTCAATGTGGCTGCTGACACGACCAGGAACTTCCTCAATCCATCTTGAACTGTAATTAATACTTTGGGTTCACAGAGTGTTCCATACAATGAAGGGAAGTGTGACTCTTGGTCCAGCGAACTGTCAAAATTTTATGAACAACATCATGAAATGGTGATTGTTTTTTTCTTTTTTTGAATGAAACAGAAGGACGTATTTCTATTAATTTTCAAATGAACAATACAAAGTCTTTGAGCTAAATAAAAGAAGTAAACAGGAATAAAAAATTCAAAAGGAAGAACTACATTACAACAAGTACAAACATGCTTCCCAGTGCTCCTTTCTTTCACCCGGACAGATAGCAACTTTCACCTTCTCTATCATGGTGTCCCATATCTCATAGATAAGATGAAGAAATGATTTATCGGTGCCGGTTGTCCTTATCATCAGGAAAATGGGTTCAGTGAAGGCAAGAATTAACTTATATTATCGCACCACTCCTCATTAAGAATCATTTTTTTCACGGATGATCCTTTCTCTAAATCACCCTCTTTATAATTATTCCACTCATTAGATAGAATCATTTTCTCAAGACATGACTTGATTAACATGAACCTCTTCAATATGATGAGACTTGCAAATGTTGTCTCTGCAATCGCAAGAAATTCATGCTTGCTGAACACATTGAACATGGACAACCTCATGTTGTGATTCAAGATACAATTTTTAATATAGAAGGCATCATCTCCAGCTTGTTTTATCCATTTAAATTCAGTATTTTCACCAACAAAGTTCTTCGGATCACATATGTCCTTCATTACAAGCTTGAGGGGTTGCACAACACATGGAGTCCAGAAAATATTTCTGTAATGCGTTTCAATCCTCAAGCCAATATATTTGCAATTCGACGTATTGTCGGCGATAACCTGGACCACATTCTTTGATATGACCTATTCAATTACTTCCTTCAACCTATCAAATATGTATTCCTTGGTTTTTACCTATCAAAATAAAGAACTAGAAATTGTCAGCAACCAACAGCGAGTATTGTACAACACAAACAAGCAAAAGATAAGGTAAAAATTGTTGTCTAATAAGCTTTACCTCTCTTTCGGTATTGATTGCTTTTAGGAACATGGGGACACCATATGTCATAGCTATGATGTTCAAAATAGGGTGCCGTTGAGGATCATACCATCCATCACTTGCATATTCACTCCCTTGAAGAGCCATCACTAGTAGAAAACAGGGCTTTGGTCACGGGGCAGTTTCCACATTAGTCCCGGTTCAGTCAAGAATCGGGACTAACGTGAGCATTTATCCCGGTTCGTGCGGCTAAGGCATTAGTCCCGGTTCACCTGGGCCCTTTAGTCCCGGTTCGTGCCACGAACCGGGACTAAAGGGTGCGATGCCCATTAGTCCCGGTTGGTGGCACCAACCGGGACTAAAGGTTACACCTTTAGTACCGGTTGGTGCCACCAACCGGTACTAATGGGTTTTGAGGCATTAGTACCGGTTCATGGCACAAACCGGTACTAAAGGTCCCATTTTCAAACTCCCCCCCCCCCTGTGGACCGCCTTTTCAGTTTTAGAAAAAACAAAAGAAAATGATGGAAATGTCAAAAAAATAAAATAAAATAAGTTTCCCATGTGATATGTGGTCTACTTGTTGGGAAAATTTACAAATATGAATTTCGACTTTATTTGCAAAATCTCTTTGGAATTTGTAAAATGGGCATAACTTTTGCATACGAACTCGGATTAAAAAAAATTATATGAAAAATCATCTACTCGAAGAGTTACAACCGAATTTAACAGGGGCTTTTAAGATCCTCAAAAACCTAACAGAAAAAAAGTTACGGGGCTTTTAAGATCTAGAGTGGAAAAAATCGAAAAAATTACTAGTCAAATCTGGTCAAACAGTGGTCAAACTGTCGTCAAACAATGGTCAAACTAATTATTATAGAATATTGGTGTTACTAAATAATTATTTCAGTTATTTGAATTTTGGTCAAATCTGGTCAAACTGTGGTCAAACTAATTATTCAAGAAATATTAGTGTTACTAAATAATTATTGTTTTTTAAAACAATAGTTTCAAACTCAAACAGTGAAATGTGTCACTTCATGCTCAAGCAAAATTCATGAAGGTTAATAGGATTGACATCTTACTATTGTTAGGAAAACAACAAGTGCAGACTTGGAACGAGAGAGAATAGAACCCGAAAGTTAAGCGTGCTTAGGCTGGGGGAGTGGGAGGATGGGTGACCGTTCGGGAAGTTAGATGATTTGGAATGATGAGGGGTGATTAGAAGATAAATTGAGCAGTGATGAGGGGTGGTGATTACACAGTAGAGGTTAAAATAATTTAGAAATTTGAAAATAAAAAAAATAAGAAAATTCAAAAAAAATTCAAAAAAGAATCATAAAATTTTCTTTAGTCCCGGTTGGTGTTACCAACCGGGACTAAAGGTGGAGCTCCACGTGGCCGCGCCCTTTAGTCCCGGTTCGTGTAAGAACCGGAACTAAAGAGGAGAGGCATTAGTACCGACCCTTCAGTCCCGGTTCGAAAACCGGGACTAAAGGGGCCTTACCAACTGGGACAAAAGCCCCTTTTTCTACTAGTGCATGTCATCTTGATCGGCTCAAGCATCCTCTCAACATGGAACTTCTCCTTCTGCAGAAATGTGGTCCTCAATGCATCATATGACTGATCTGAAAAAAATGCATCATATGGTGGAGGCACATTGCCTCCCAATTTTTTGTTTGATACATAACTGTAAGAGGCAGGGTTTCTTTCCAAATTGATGGGAAGTGGTATAAAATAGAAGTGCACACCACAATCAGCATGCTTGCAAGGTGAACACCACTAGTACAATAGAACACAGTATAAGATTAACAAGATGCAAAGCTCCTATATATATAGAACATCCTTGCAATTTGGAGATCAACAATGTGTCTCCCTTCGAGGGGATATTTGTTTTGTTCTCCCCCCCCCCCACACCCGACCCCCGCGTCGCCTCTCTCGGGTGACACGGGGGAACACCACCGGCGCCGGCTACTTCCTCCCCCCCCCCTCTGCCCCAGCACCTCGCCGCTGCCTGAGGAGCCCGCCGGCAAAGCCCGGTCAGGCTCCAGGGAGGGTGGCGGCGGCGCTTCTCTCAGGGTGGCCCAAGGGCGGATCTGGCGTGTGAGCTCGGCGGGGTCCGGCGGGCGAGCGGGCGCGGCTCCGGTGATGGCTGACGCGGATCCAGTGGTCTGGGAGTAGGGGCGGCGCGGCGGTGGCCTCACGGCGACCAGATGCGGCGCGGACGGCATGGGGTTCCAGCATGAGCGACCGCTTCTGGCAGATCGAGGGCTCGGCGAGGCTGGGCCCGGTGGTGGCGGCGTGGGCAGCTCGGCGACTCGGCGGAAGGTGCACATCGCGCGCCTCGGCGTGCCTTGTCCCCCGCTCGGGTTGGTGGTGGTCCAGGCTGCGGGTCCCATGGAGGCGGCTGCTCCTCCGGTGGCGTGACGGCTGGGCGGCGTGGCGAGTAGGCGTGGCAACGGCGGCGGCCTCGCGACGTCCAGCAGTGGGTCGAGGCTAGGTAGTTGCGACCGCTCTGTCTCACTCGTGCGGCTCCGGCTTCCGGCGGTTCAGATCTAGTGCGGCTCGACTGTAGTCTTCCGACGGCGGCTTTGGCTGTCCTCCGGCCCTCCGAGGCAAGGCTTGGGGCGAGGTCGCAGTCTGGCCAGGCCCTCCCTTGCCTCCAGATTTGTGATGTGGGCTCCATGTTGTCGGCCTGGCCGGGCTCCTGCCGACGGTGATGACGATGACGTGGCGGCTCTTGGGCTCCGGGGCGGCGGCCCCGGGTATAGTGGTGGCGGCTTCGGCCAGGAGGTGGTGTGAATCTGGTCGCGGTGGATCATGGGATCCCGTGGCCAGAGTGAGGTCGGCCTCGGCAGGGGTGGTGGTCAGTGGGCGGCGGTCGGTGGTGACAGGTGGTCGGCACATCTCCGGGAGAAATCCTTGCTCCGGTCTTCACCGGAGCCGGCGACGGCGGCGCCCGCGGGTGTCGTGATCTTTCCTGGAAGCGTCGTCGTGGAGTTGCTCCTTCTCCCCACGGCTTGGGCTTTGGAGGGAAACCTCAGATCTGTTGGATCGGGCGATGAAGGCGTCTTCGCATATTTCTCCTCCTTGGGGGCATCGTCTCGGAGCCGGCTACGACTGAGAGACTGGAGGATGATGGCATCTTCGCCGTCGATGGCGGCATCTTCGCCGCGTGGTTTGCTGAGGCGGGGCGCTGGTTTCTGTTTGGCAACGATGATGGCGTCAAGAGGATCTTGGGTCGCAGCGTGGTCTTCGGTAGTCGGTTCTTCCCGGCGTGTTCGAGGTGCTCTTTTCGGCACGATCGGCGCAAGTCCTGCATATTTCCCCTGTGTTGCTCGTCGTCAAAGTCAGAGCTGTCGGTTGCTTGCGTGTGTGGCCATCCGTTGGCATGTGCCGTCGTGGCTTCTGTTCCATGTCGGTGGCCAGGTTGGCCGGTGGTGCCCATGTCATGTGGGTTGTGTTGTATCGGTTTTAGCCCGGTTTTCCGTCAATTAACCGGACAATTCTCTTCTTCTTAATCAATGAAAATGGCAAGTCTTTTGCCTCGTTTCAAAAAAAAAATCCGAGATACTGGCCTGCTTTCCCTTTCTTTTCTTCACTGATGATGGCAAACTCGGACCTTCATAAGGAGGTAGGGAGATTAATTTATTTTTTGGTGCACTATTGGCTACAGCTGCACTAGCTTCACGATCTTCCTTGCGAAGTATCTCAAGAACAGGATAAGCAATCTTGGTGCATATCTTCACACTAGCACCTGTAGTCTTCAAAAGATGTGCTCTCACTCTTGAATAACTTACAGGGAAATCCCCATCACTAAAGTGGCAATTAAATCTTTCATCCCCTCCATATCGTGTAACATGAACCCACAGGGGAAACTTAGGATTAGAATAGTGATTCTCCTCTGTGTCATCAGCAGTCCCACATCCAAACCGAGCAAACATCGGACAGTTGAGCAAAAACTTTAATCCAGTACATGTTGACCCTTGACGGATAGTTTGATCAGACACAAGCAATCCACCCAAGCAAGAGATATAGTAGTCTAGCAGAAGATGATGTCAAGATTGCTAAGTTGTACACCAGATGAAACAGTGGTGTACACCACCAGATGAAACATGCACGTTCCTTTACACTGCTACTTGGCTTAGCCAGCTAGCCTAGCAGCAATCGAGCTTGAGTGCAAAATGGAGATGAATGTAGATGGATGGAGACAGGGAGGCTTACGGCGAGATGCTGCATCATGTCGTTGTTGCCGGCAGCGCGGAGAGATCGGCAGATTGCAGCAATTGACAGATGACGGCGATAGGACTCGTATGTAGGGTTTGTTTTGACGATCAGCGACCAGACACTGATATCAGGCAGCCCACATCAGCCTCCCGATGCGCTTCGGATCAAGTACTTGATCGTGGTAGCAGCCCCATACTATCCCTGTTGTATCCCCTTCGTATCCCAGCCGTTTTCTCTTTATTTTTATTTTTCTTAATTTAAAAAGGGACACATCAGGATACGTGTATCCTCAGCATATCGGTGTGTATCCCCGTTTTGGACGCGTATCCTGCATTGATTCGGCAAACATGGGCATACCCATCTATGTTGCAGAATGCCCTGTGTGGTGTTTGCGCTGTGGTGTAGTCGTAAGTTGAAGTAGTGCCCAGTTTAGTTGTGTTTTGCATAACGGAAGTACTGGTATTCATTCCGAGGGCAATGTTATGGCTCGGACAGGAATTACTTTGTCGTCTCGCGAGCATTCCTGCTATTAATTATATGCTATTCCGTTAATGGTAGAGTTATCTGTTTTTGTCCTTGTTTCTGTTCAGATGTGTCGGTGCGGTGTCATTTGCGGCTGTCGTATACACATAACTACAAGAGCTGGGGATAGTTGTGTCAGTATTCCTGCCAATGGCGATGCTATAGCTCGTCAAGGAAAACATTTGTCATTCTGCAAACATTTCTTGTATTAACGATACATGCTTATGTAACGGCAATGTTCTTTCTATTCAAATACTCGGATACATTTGTGCAGGGTGTGTACGTTATGGGGGCATGTGGCTCGTGTCATTCGCGCCGCTGTACAGCCATAATTAGAAGAGCTAAATTTAGTTGTGTTTTGTGTAAGAGAAATATTGATATTCATGCCAATCTTATGTCTCAACAAGTGGAACTTTGTCGGTTTTTAAATATCTATGGTACTACTTATCTGCTATCGCACGCAAGTCCTTGTTTTCTTGGTTTATCCATAATTTGTTGTGTTGACAACTGTGAAGGGAATTGGCCCCTTGAGAATAGTATTATGGCATTGCAAATATGCTTATGTGTATCAACATGCCCCAGTAGCATTTAATAAATTTCTAATTTTCCGATCTTCCACTTTGTGGCATATACCAGTGTTGGTGCTAAGAGAGTCAACCTCTCATGCGTGGAGTACTTCCATCCTGAGGCAACAACCGAAGAAGGGTCAGTACTCATTATGTACTATGTTGCACAATAACTATTCTCTACAGTCTCTCTCTCTCTCTCTCTGGTCTCGGGTACTGACTGGTCTTATCTGTTCTCTGGTCTGTGATACACAGGAACCAGATAGTGGTGGACTTCCGCAAGGTGGACGCCCTCGTGCAGCAGCTCAAGGGGTGTAGCTCCAGGTGATAATGATGATGACGAACCCTCCCTCCCCACACATTCTTAATTAATTGTATCTTTGTTTATCCGTTGCGTTGATGTCGTGCAATTCGGATGTTTTATTCAAGTGTATGCCGTTCGTTTTGTTTGCCGTGTATCCATAGTTGTGTTTCATTAACGGAAAGAACAATGTTATGGCTCGGCGAGGAACACTTTGTCATCTTGCTAGCGTTCCTGGTATTGATGATCTGCTGCTATGTGTAATGCTAATGCCAATGGTAGTTATTTCGGTTTATCCATATTTCTGATCAGATAGTCGTCTTGGCGTTGTTTGGGGCTGTCATATGCGCATAAGTAGAAGAGCTGAGTTTAGTTGTGTTTTCTTGACGAACTTTCGGTATTCCTGCCAATAGGAGTGCTGTAGCTCATCAAGGAAAACTTTGTCTTCCTGCAAACATTTCTTGTATTAATGATATGTTATTCTACGTGAAGCCAATGTTAATTCCTGGTTTCTGCACTGCATTCAATGTTGTTTCTATTTGGATACGTTAGGACAGGGTGTGTACGTCATGGTCATGCGGCTTGTATCATTCGTGCTGTCGTGTAGGCATAATTAGAAGAGTCGAATTTGGTTGTGTTTCGTGCAAGGGAATTAACAATATTCGTGTCAATATTGTGTCTCGGCAAGTGAAACTTGTTGTTTTGAAATATCTTTGGTACTATTTATTCGCTATCACATGGAATGCCAGTGCCATTTATTTTTTTGGTTTACCAAACAATCTATTGTGTTGACAACCATGAGTTCGAATGCCTCCTTGAGAATATTATTATAGCAACACAAGTATGCTTATGTGTATCGACATGCGCAATATCGTTTAATTAGTATGGTCAATTTCTAATTTCCCGATCTTGCTCTTTTTTGCATATATCAGTGTTGGTGCTAACAAACTGAGCGTCTCATGCATGCACTTCCGTCGGTTCAATCATTCAAAAACCAAAGAAGGGTTAGTAGACAGTATCTTATTATACATGTTGCACAATAATTATTATCCACACTCTTTATTGTTCACATTCTATATGTAAACCCGCCCTATTTTATGGCACTATATTTAGCTCATACCAATCTAATATTCCCAGAACTAACCGGCTAGCTAGTCTTCATTTCATCTGCAACAACGTGGTGGTAGATCTTGGTTCATTTCCTAAATATACCTCTTTCGTTACTTTCGTGTATCTTGTGAGCTCCAGGCTTTCGTTTATAGCATGACTAAGTCTGAGATGGCTAGATTTTTTTTCTTCAAATAGAGGTTTACAATTTCTGAACAATTTTAGTTCAGTTCGCTTAGAATTTAATAGTGTTGTGTATTTGCATTATCCTAGGTACCTCATTGCATTGGCTCCTATTATGAATGAGTTCTGTGATGTGCGCAACATGTTCCTCACCATACTGCAGGTAGTCCCTTGTGTCCCTATGTTTTCTTTTTTTACACTAAACTTCTCACTTGTATCACAATAAATATACTGGATGTAGTTTATTGATAATTTAAAAAATTACATTGATTGTTTCTTGTTGTATAGAAAATTATAATGGAAGGAACCGTTTGGTTTCTGGACCACATTGGAGCACTTAATTTGACGTCTCTGAAAATCCAATTTGGTTGTCAAATGTTTCTGTTCTTAATGTTGTCATCACACGGCCGTAGACGTATGTGATAGCTCTAAGCAATGGAGTTTCTTTGTTTCCCACCATTGCCAAGTATAGTAATATGATATTGACCACCTTTCAACAAAGCTGATTTGGTGAAACCATGTGTATTGAGCATTATCGTGCATTACAAACATGTATTAATCATTGACGTATTCTTCTTCTTCTTATGTAGATGGAGGAACAGGTCGATGCCTTGGGCCCTAAGTACTAGTGATCGGAATAAAAAAAACATAGCCCCATGTTATCCCTGGTACAATGGGGTATATGTATCTTTCAATATATAGGCAATGTTCAACGTGTGTTGACCTTCAGTGGGGGCATCTGGAATCACATGATGATTCTTGCTCTGGAACTGCAGGCTCCCAAAGCTCCTGTGACAGAACTTGTTGTCTTGTTTGTGTCAGTTATATACACATGTGTGTCGTTGATGCCCCGTGGGCTATGCATAAACTCTATACTTGGTTGGTTTGTTGGTGACTTGTTTTGTCGTATGTTTGTGGCTCTTTTACATTCTTGCAAAATGTTGCTACCGAAAGTGCATTATATCCCTAATCTTATTTTCATGTTGATGCCAATAGGTTAGGGAGGACTAATATCATTTATCAAGCTTATCTCGCGACACTTGTCTCTCGGTGACTATCTTTGGAGATGGTTAGCCCCTCAATTCAAAAAGGAGAAGGCGTCTGTTATCTGAAGATTCAAAGGTTTTCTGTATTATTACAGTCGTAGGAAAGCAACACTATTAGGAGGGTCGAGGTGTTTGAGAATGTTGGGGATCATGCAAAACATATACACTTAACCTCGCCACTGTGTCAAGTCGACATTGACGTAAAACCCTAGGAAGTTTTTACCAAATGATGGGATCCCCCAGTCCCGGAGTCATGGGATTGCCCCCTAGAGTCATATGTTTTGCTATTGGACACTCCAGTTCTCCATACCCTGGGATGCTTGGGTCCCAAAGTCCCCTGCCCATTGTGTTGCTAACCTTCTGCATGCATCAGGTCCTTGGGGTCTTGGACCTCCGGGTCCCCGGAGTGGGCATGCAACCATCTGGTTAGCCCCGATCCTTGGGGTCTCTTCCCCCATGTCCTATTGCGAGATGTGGGGGTCTGCCTTAGGTGAGTTCGAGTCCCCGGTCTATTAAGTCCTGGGCCCCGGAGTCCGTTGTGAGGCAATGGTCTGGTCTGCCTAGGGAGCAGGGGGTATAAGTGCCCCCATTCCATTAACTTTGAGGTGCTCCACCATACCTATATGAAATATTGATTCCTCTCAATCCCTCTATTCAATCTCCATGATTATTTGGGGTTTGAAAGAGGAACACATAATCTACATTTCCACCAAACCATTTTGTAATTCCGCAACTCGTTCATCAGCAACACTTGCTAACACTACTAGGGAAAAACTTACCGATAAAACTTTAGCAGTAGCGTTGGTATGTGGGGCGGCGCTACTGGTAATTAGTAGTAGCGTGTCACATACCCGCACTACAGGTAGCAAGTTAGCAGCAGCGTTGGTCGATGACCCACACTACTACTAAGTGGTCCCAGAGGGAGGAGTTGCTGTGCCCCACGGGCTTGCCATAGCAGGAGCGCGGGTCAGGGGCTCACGCTCCTGCTAAACTCCTTAGCAGTAGCGTGTTCTCCTGGCCCGCGCTGCTGCTATGGCCAGCCGAGCCGAGCTGCCCGTCCCCACTTAGCAGTGGTGCTTGGCCAGGACCCACGCTACAGCTAATGTGGTTAGCACTAGCATTGGTCCATGACCCGCACTACTTCTAAGTTAAACATTTTCCGTGCGCACGTTCATCACTCTCCTTTGTGCCACTCTTCGCCCGCGCCCGACCATCCTCCTCCTCCTCCTCCCTCGTCACCGCCGTCGTTGCATTGTGCCTCTCTCATCGCCCCGTCCTCCTCCCTCCTCCTCCTCCAGCCACCGCCCCACCTCCCTCCAACCTCCGCCCCTCTAGTCGCTACCCTCCTCCATCCTCCTCCTCCAGCCGCCGCCCCATCTCCATCCGCCACCCCTCCCCCATCCTCCTCCTCCATCCTTCCTCCCCCTCCATCTAAAGGTTGAGAAAATGAATACTAAGGAAAAAAATCTTCCACCACACGTGCAAATGGTAGACCACCAGTAAATAAGGCACTCAAGAAGTCCTTGGCATATCAACAATGTTTGTGTAACGATGGTACTTTCATGTATTTATCTTCTTGAGAACAAATGATGTAAGAGCATTCATAGCCGGACGCCTCAAACCCACGTCAAACATCCAGGCGGATGGCCCAAACAATAAAATTCGACCCAGACGGGCATCTCAAATGGGCCTCAAACGCTCTGACTGACCGGCACCCCTCATATACAACCCAAATATGAGGCGGATATGGGCATGCCCGGACGTATCCGTCAGGTCGGACCCAACCCACGCTGGCAACAAGGAACCCACATATATTTTTCGCCATCCGCATGCCGGACAAAACCCTAGCTACTTCCCTATACTCCCCTCCGCCATCCAATCTCTCGTCCGATGATCTCTGGCCTTCTCCGACATGGCGGGCAGCGGATCCAAATCCTTCATCTCCAGATCCGTCGACCGCGAGCTCATTGCACACACCCTCGAGGAGGAGATGGCCGTCCGGCTTGCGCTGCGCAGCTCCTGGGAGGTGGCCACCCGTGTGAGGCAGATCTTGGACTCCTTCTGTCGGGAATCCATTCCGTCCACCAAAATGGTGGATGGATCTGGCGCTAGGTGTGCCCTCGTTGCCTCACCGAAGGCGGTGTGGTCCGTCTTGCATCGGAACGCGGTGGTGGATGCGTAACCCCTTCATTGGTGCGCCGATGCCATCGACACACCATGGGCATCGCCCAACGCAAACATGGCGTGGCATGCCCGGCGTGCAAGGCAACGGGCGAGGAAGGCGGCGGCAACCCTTTCGGCGGTGGACGTCGGCAAAACAGAGTCGCATTCTTCGGTGCCCCATATGATGCAGCAGTCCAGGCGCCGCAACCGCGTTGTGGTGAATGTCACCGGCTCATCCCAGGACGGATCAATAATCGATCTGACGTCCACCGGCACTATTCGGGCTCCGGGCTGCGACAAGGAAGAGTAGGGCATGGGAGATGGCGACGCCTTGAGTCCCGTGAGCCGGCTAGTTTCATATGACATACTCTACCTTGCCGGTGACCGGACCAACACCCTGGGGAGTACCACCGGCCGCCGAAGATGGGCACGGGTGAGCTCCGCTTAGATGGATTTGAGATTTCTATTTTAAGGTGTCTGGTTGTAGAATCCAATATTTGAGGCCTGACCGGTCACTATCCGCGGACTTGCCCGGGCATGTCTGCCGAGGGGTTGAATTTGGATTTGCCTAGTCCGGTCGTAGATGCTCTAACATTGGTACTCCCTCCGTTCCATAATGTAGTGCGCTTACGCATCCCGAGATCTAAGTTTGACCGTAAACTTAACCAACGAGAACGATTGCGGCGGAAACAAAAATTATTACACTGAATTCGTATTTCGATACAAATTTAGTGGTATAATTTTTGCTCCCGCCGCACTTGGTCTCGTTAGTTAAATTTACGGTCAAAAAACGCGGGCGCACTACATTGTGAAATGGAGGTAGTATAAATATAAAGGAAGGTTTACAGAGTGAAAAAAGCTAGGAGGCTGAATTGTTCGTTGTGCAATGACGGAACGGCCCGTTTTGGGAGCGGCGTCGTTGTTGAAGAGATGTCAGGCCCTTCCCAGTGCTCCACCGTGGACAGGTGCTAAGCATGCCACATAAGCGGAAAAATGACATGGCACATCATTTAAAGAGGGGAGAGAGCACTTTGGTGACCCCAGAAAGAACCAATGACAAGCGCGAGAACCTAGGCAAACCGCTTAAATGAAACAATTTGACCAATGCATGAAAGACTTTAGGTGTTAACTCATTAAATAAAATGTGCTTAGCAACAACAAGTTAAGCACCTATGCATTGGGAAGTTGAGTTGCTAAGGTATTTAATTCACTTAGCACCTCATCTAAGCACCATTGCACTGGGAGAGGTCTCATGGGATGTGCATTTGAAGAGAGAAGGCAGCCCAAGACATGGCAGAGCCCATACCGCAATCTTGTTGGACGGCCGTCTCGACTCTCGAGTCGACCAGAAACCAACGCTCGCTTCGGTGTTCAGGTTGACACACAACCGGTGGCTCCATCCATGCTTTGCATGCACACGCCGTCTCCAAGCAAGCTAACTAATGGCTCCCGGCCGACGATGCAGTACAGCTAATCCACCACTCGCTGCCAAACTCCTACGTGAGAAACCCTCGTGAGCCCAGCTATACAATCTCCGCTCATCCTCCCGTCCTCGTTCACTCCGCATCCGCAGCCGATTTCCCCCGTCTCCACCGCTCAGTCCCCCGGACCGCCGGACCTCTCCTTGCCTTGCCATGGCAGCCGCAGCACTGAGGGCGCAGCTCAACGCCCATATCGCCGGCATGTACACCGATGTGAGGCCCTTCCCCTCCCCTCTAGTCGTATGGTTATGGATTTTGGCTGCCGCTGAGGTCGCCTGCTTCTTCATCAACAATGCCTACCAGATCCTCGACGACATCCGCGCCCTGATGTCAGTTCCTCGCCCACGCCCTCCCTCTGCTCTCGATCTCAAGTACTACTTACTCATCTTATCTTTTCTGGAAATCACAGCGAGCAGCCCGCAGTGCACTTCGATGAGGTGGAAGCCCTGGTGCAGCAGCTCATGGAGTGCACCTTCAGCTGATGAATTGACGATGATAAATCTTTTATTTTCCACCTATTTACTTTTAAATGTATGTTTGTTTGCTCGCAGCTTCGGTTCAGATCAGTTTGTACTGCACAAAGGATTCTGTTAAAAAAATGTCAGTTGCACTTTCAAAGAATCTAGTTCTAGTTTAGTCCTGTTTGGTGTAACGGAGTTACCAGCATCCCAGTTAATGTCAATGGCATTATTGAGTATATGAAGTTGTCGTTTTTGCAAACATCCCTGGTATTAATGATATGCTACTATATGCGTATCACTAACGGTGGTTTTTCTAATTTGTCCACGACATCGATATTGTTTTTATTCGGGTGTGTCGTCATAGGGTGTGTAACTCATGGGGCACGACCGCACGAGGTTCGTCTCGTTCGTGGCGCCCATCATATAGCCATAGATAGAAGACATGAGGTTAGTTGTATATCTTATGTTGCTGAATTTTTGGTACTCCTGCCAATGGTAATAGTATAGCTTGGCGGGGGCAACTTTTGTCGTTTTGAGAACGTTTCTTGTGCTATTGCATCTTCTGTTCAGGCAATGTCATTATTCTATAGGTTGACAATTAAAAATTTGCCGTTTCACAAGAATGGGTTATTAATCATCTGCCATTCTACGTAATGCCAATGGCTATTTTTTGGTTTCTCCACTGGAATGATGTTTCTATTCAGATGTGTCTGGCGCATGGTGTGTACGTCATTCGGCTATCGTATAGCCAAAATTATAAGACTGAAATTTGGTTGTGTTTCGTGTAATGGAATTGTCGGTATTCATGACAGTGTTATTGTCCAACAATAATTTTTTTGTCATTTTATAAATATTTATGGTACTCGTACTGATCTGTTATTGCATGTAACGACAATGGTGTTTTTTCCGGTTCATCACACAATTTATTGAGTTAACAATCGTGATTGGAAATTGCTCCTTGAGAATATTATTGAGTTCACTTGTTAGTTTATGATAAGTTTGATAAGTTTCTAATCTCTTGAACCGCATTTAATTTTGTTGCATGTGTCAGTGTCGGTGCACAGCAAGTGAACCTCGCCTGCAGGCACTTCCACCATTTCAATGCCAGAAAATGCGAACATGGGTTAGAACCAAGGTTTTGGTTGCCGAATGGGGCATTTTTACCGAGGGGGATCAGTAAATGTGGTTACCATGGAATTTCTAGAAAATTTCGACCGAATTTCGAATGAAATTTATAATTGAATTTTGAATTCAAATTCTTTCAAAATAGATATAGATAGCACTTGAACTTATATTTATCATAAAAGAGCTACTAGCTCAGTGGAACATTGTCTACGCGCATGCTGTGAGGTGCTGCTACACTTTACTATACAATGAGCGTTAGAATTCAAAAAATTCAAAAAAGCAAATTTTTATGCTGGAAATGCCCATTACTAAGGGGGACTGAAATATGCGGTAACCATGGTAAATCTTGAAATTTTGAGCGGTAACCAAAACCCTAGACTCAAAACTCAATACCTTATTACAAATGTTACACTGATAATCATTCGCAACACTGTTTTTCAATGTCTCAATGTAAACCTGCCAACTCATATTGTCTTTTATGTCCTTATTTTCTTCTCATACCAATCTAACAATATTAAGAAGTAACCTGCTTTGCGTTTTTGATATTACTTGGTTGAGTATCTGAATATGCTAATCTTTGATGATTCTCTTGTAATTTGTTGGCTCTAGACTTAGGCTTATAACACAAGTAAAATCTGATATGGCTAGAGTTTTTTTCATTTTTAAAATAGTGGGTTACAATTTTCGAACCACTTCAACTCAGTTATGTTAAACTCTTCAGAATTTGGCAATGTAGTATGTTTGTATTATTTCAGGTGCCTTGTGTCATTGACTGTTGTTAGGACTTGGTTCAGTATTGTGCGTAATGAGTTGGAGATCATGATACTGGTAGCACCTTATGCATCTAATGTTGGATATTGATACCAATTTCTCACTAGTTTCATAATCCATAGATTGTCCATATATTGTTTAAATTGGGGGAAAAGAACAACCTTATTCTTTTGACGTTTAGTTTTGGAGCGCTTAGTTTGAGATATCGAAAAGTCTCATATATCTGTTAAATATTTATGTTGTAATTTTGTCATCGCATTTGATAGATGTATGGGGTAGCTCTAAAAAACTAATGGAACTTTTTTATTTCCAAGCTTAAATTAATCTTTGACAAATACCCAAATAAGAAATAGACCGATTTGTATTATGGCTGATTAGTGACAATATGTGACTTTAGCACCATTGTGTGCAATAGAATTGCCGTAATAATTTTTGGAAGGTACTTGTTTTAATCATTGACCTATTATTCATCTTCGGATCCAGCTAAAGGAGCAGATCGCAGCCTCCTATGCAGCGGCAAGTAAAGGGGAAAGATCATGGCCCCATGCGATCCCTTGCATTATGGGGTGTATGTGTCTCCGAAGACGCGGCAGTGTTCAAAGGTTGTCTAGCACAAGAGGCTGCGTGTGAAACCCTGTGAATGAAACTTGTTGTGATGTCGATGTATGTTTGTCAAGTCCATAAACTTGTGTGTCATGGATGGAGTGCCGCCTACCTGCAGGCCATGTGTAAACCCTATACCTAGTTGGTTGATTGCTTGTGACTTTATTTTGTTGTATGTTGTGATGTCTCTCTCAAAGCATGTCTTGTTGTTGGCTGGTGTACAGATAGTGCAGAAAATCACCATATGTGGATATGTTAAACATCTCTTTTCGGTTGAAATCTTTAGTTTGGCCTGCTACAAGCACGATGGCACCACGGACATGCCAGAGGACGGGCAAAATAGAGGGGATGATCGACGGGGTGACATCCGGTGATCACATAGCCACTGACCCTTAGAATGGACGGCCCGACCCATTTGAAGAGCGAAACTTTTGTTTGAGTGAAACTCAGGACTGAGTGGCCCGTTCTAGAATTGATGGCCCTACCCATTTCAGGACCAGCATTATCGTGGGATGGAACGTGTCTCCGTGTTGTTTGTAGTTGATGGGCTACGAGCAAGCGATAACACCCAAGCAAGGGCATTGGAGAGCCCATACGGCAATCTTGTTGCGCATGGCTATCGAGTCGACCAGAAACCGGCACTCTCTTCCGTGGACACGTGGACAAACAACCAGTAGCTCCATGCATAAGCAACTCTATCCGATCACTTAAAATCATATGTTTCCACGGCGAGCTCCAGCGGTGGTGCGGCCCGGCAGCGGCGCGTACATCCGAGCGCCATCCAGCAGTTGAGCGCCGGTAGGAGTGTTCTCAATGCTGAGTGCAAGTATGTGGTCTCTGTCTACAACCACGGCCTCGGTAACCACACTCTCGCCACCGCGTCATCGTTCCTCTACGCGCTGCTCACCGACCGCGTCCTCCTCATCGACCGGAGCAGCGGCATGGGCGAGCTCTTCTGTGGTGTGAACGGCGGTCACTGAAACCTGCAAGTAAACAACGTGCTCAAGAACAAGGTGCCCATGGGGGTGACTGAGACCTACAGCAATATGCTGAAGAACAAGGTGCCCATGGCTGTGACTGAAATATGCACGTAAGAGCACCTTGATCGGGTCCAACTCCTCATCCATCTCGAGCACGAGCATGTAGGGTACGGCGGACACTAGTGCCAGCTTTGATTAGTGCAGGCAGACATGTCATGTCTGGTGTGTGCGACCTCTGACTTGCTCACCAGCGTTATCGGCCTGGTCACCATCGTCACAGAGGCGCATAGTGGTGTTCGATGAAATGTATGAACCAAACATAAGTTTTACTCCGCTAAATTTAGGGATCATTTAGAAATAACCGAAACTTAATGGAGTAAAAATACTTCACTAAGGTTTAGTCGCCAGTTTACTCCTCTATAATTTACTGATCAGCTAGACTTGTTGTAGTACAGCAGTCACTGCCAAATGGCTACGTGAGAGACCCTTGTGATCCCAACAATACAACCTTCACTCCTCCCGTCCTTGTTCTCCACAGCCACCGAATTCCCTCTGTGTCAGCTCAATCCCCTGAATCTCCTCGCCATGGCGTCCGCAACATTGAGGGCCTAGCTCAACGCCCAAATCGCCTCCATGTACGCCGAGGTGACCCAGTCCCCTACCCATCCCCTCCCATCTAGTCGTGCGGTTATAGGTATTGGCATGGCTAGCTAGACAGCTGACTTGGCCTTCGACTTTGCAATCCAGGGTGTGGTGGACAAGGAGACATTCAAGAAGCTGCGGGGGGACATCACCGCTGTCGATGTAGCCCGCCTCTTCATCAACGCAGCCTACAAGATCCTCGACGGCATCGACACACTGATGTCCATACCATCGTCCCCACGCCCTCTAACTTTCCCTCTGCTCTTGGTCTCGCATACTGACTCATCTTGTCTGCTCTGGAATTCACAAGGAGCAGCCCGCAGTGGACTTTGACGAGGTGGGAGCACGGACGCCGCAGCTCATGTAGTTTACATCCAGGTGGTACGACGCATAGCGGCATTTGCCTAGTTTCTCCGTATGCGTTAGTGGCACAACCTTGGTAAAATGCAGGCCTTATTTCCCCTTTAGGAAAAAGATCACGTATGTTTTAAAAATATTCATCAAATATTATGAATGTTCATCTTTTATTAAATGTGTTCACCATGTATCAAGAAACTGTTCATCATTTGTTATATCAAAAATGTTTCTAGTGTTTAAAAAAATATTCGTTGTGTACTTTAATAAGGTTGATCCCATACTAAGAAAATTAGTCCATGTTCAAAAATGTTCATCGTGTATTAAAAATTGTTTGCCATGTATCTTGAAACTATCCATCATGAATTTAAAAAGTTCATCCTTGATATTTTGAGAAATTTCTGGAATTTTTTCAAAAAGATATGTGGAGTTTTTTATAATTACTGGATTTTTAAATAAATAATAAGTAATTTTTACAGTAACATGAACATTTTTTAACACGTGAAATTTTTTAATTGCATGAACATTTTTTTACGAAGTGCATGAACCTTTTTTTAGAACTACAGGTAAACTCAAAAAAAGTACATGGACATGTTTTTCAATCTGAACTTCTGTTTTAATTACATGAAGAATTTTTAAATTGAGCGATCAGCTTTTAAATTGCATGAAGTTTTTTATAAATGGTTGAACACTTTTTTAGAGAATGTGACAATTTTTACGAAGTTACAGGAAGATATTTTAAAATATGTGCACATTGATTATATGACCATTTTTTAATACGTGGGTTCGAATTCCATGGGTGCGTTGATTTGCTGGTGGATGGGCTATGCATGGGGCACTCTTCCGTCTAATACGGAAAGGAAGTGCTCCTGCCGGTTTCCCGCAAAAAAATCGGGCACTCCAGGCCGCAGAGAAGAGTACTCCACACACAACTTTCTTTACCGGTTTCTCGTCAGCGTCACTCCATCTGCATGCATGCACGCACGCCGTTTCCATTGTATCAATGGCGCCACGACGAAGCAGTACACTAAAGCCAGCAGTCACTGCCAAAACGCCTCCGCGAGAGAGCTCGTGAGTCGAGCTTTATACATACGGGATCCCATTCCATCCCCCCTCAACTCCTCATCCACTCCGACGCCGCCGCCGCCGCAGCTCCGATTTCCCCAGCGCTCCCTGCCTCCAGTTCCTGCAAGCCATGGCGGCCGCCGCGATAAGGGGCCAGATCAACGTCCTCATCGCCACCATGTTCAACACGGTGAGGCCCCCTCCCTCCTCCCATCAACGTCCCATCTACACCCCTAATCGTGGCCTGGAATTGCCGAGCATCGCCGTCTTGGACCGGTTTTGGCCTGGCTGGTTGGCTGATCTGACGTTTGCCTTGGCGTATGTGATGGATCTAGGGTCTGGTGGACGACGCTTTCTTGCAGCTGCAGAGGATGCGGGAGCAGGGCCGCGAAACCCCGGCCCACGTCGTTGAGGTCATGAACCGCTTCCTCATCGACGCCGAGAGGATCATCAACGACATCACCGGCCTGATGATGTCCGTATACCAGCCCCCTCTCTCCCCTCTGCTCTCGTTATTCTGGTCTCAGTCGGATACAGACTCATCTTGTCTCTTCTCTGCTCTGAGATTCACATGCAGAAACGAGCCCGAGGTGGACTTCGACAAGGTGGACGGCCTGGTGCAGCAGCTGAAGGTGACCTGCAGCAGGTGGAAGCTCTTTCCTCTATATCCCCCCCCCACCCCCCCCCCCCCCCCCCCCCCCCCCCCCACCCCCCAAGTTTTAACTGTATGTTTATTTCTTCGCTGCATCCATGTTGTGCGATCCAGATATGTTTCCCTTGTCAGGAGTATGCCGTTCATGCTGTTTGCCCTGTCGTGTAGCCATAAGTTCTAGTGCTGAATTTAGTTTTGTTTCGTGTAACAGAAGTATGGTATTGATGCCAACAGCGATGTTACGGTTCCACAAGGAATACTTTGTTGTCTCGCGAGCGTTCCTACTATTAATTATATGCTATTCTGCTAATGGTAGTTTTTGTGGTGTGTCCGTGTCTCTATTCAGACATGCCGTGTCGTTTGCGGTTGTCGTATGCACATAAAGTAGAAGAAGAGCTGAGCCTAGTTGTGTTTCCAGTAACAAAATTGTCCGTTTTCCTACCAACGCGATGCCCTTGGTTGTCAAGGACAAGCATTTCTTATAATAATTATATGCGCCAGTGTCCTTTTCGGGGTTCTCCACAGCATCAATGTTTTTCTATATATTTCGATAGGTTGGCGCAGGGGTGTGTACGTCACGACCATGTGGCTCATGTCTAGAATAGCTGAATTTACTTGTGTTTCGGGTAATGGAGCCATCGACAATCCTGCAAATTCAGCTATTCTAGTGGAGAACCCCGATAGGTTGGCGCAGGATTGTATGGCCATAACTAGAATAGCTGAACTTACTTGTGTTTCGGGTAATGGAGCCATCGACAATCTTGCAAATGTTATGTCTTAGCCAGTGAAACTTTGTCGTTCTGTACATATCTCTAGTACTCAGTACTACATATGCTCTATCGCGTGTAAAACCTTATTTTTCTGGTTTATCAAACCATTTATTGTGTTGACAACCATGATAGGAAACGACTTCTTGAGAATATTTTTATGGCATCGCAAGTATGCTTATGTGTAAAAGAAAAAAAGTATACTTATGTGTATCAACATGCGGCAGTGGCGTTTAATAAGTATGATAAATTTCTCATTTCCTGATCTTGCTCTTTTTGACATATATCAGTGTTGGTGCTAAGAGATTGAACCTCTGCTGCGTGCAACACTTCAGTCCTGAGGCAAAAAACAAAGAAGGGTCAGTACTCAGTACCTTATTATATGTGTTGCAAAAAATATATTCTTCACACTCTTTATTGTTCACATTATTTGATATGTAAACCTGCTGGTTGATATTCTCTATTATGGCACTATATTTAGCACCTACAATCAGATATCATGAAGAACTAACATGCTTGTTCATTTCATCTACAACCACTTGATGGTTAGAACTTGGTTCATTACATGAATATGCCTCTTTGATAATTCCGTTGTAACTTGTGAGCTCTAGACTTAAGTTTACAGCATGACTTAAGTCTGAGATGGCTAGAGTTTGTTTTTTCAAACAGAGGTTTACAATTTCTTAACCATTTCAGCTCAGTTCACTTAATCTCTCCAGATTTAGACACAGGTATATTTGCATTATTCCAGGTACCTCGAGGCACTGGGTCGTGTCAGGTTTCAGTTCTACGATTTACGCAGCATGTTCAAGATCATAATGGAGGCAGTCCCTTATGTCCCTATGCTGTATTTTTACTACCAACTTCTCACTAGTATCATAATACATTGATTGCTTGAGGATAAATTATTTTACGTTAATTGTATTCTTTGTTGTCGTTGAAATTTATATAGAGAGGTCCTGTTTTGTTTCTCGAGCACTTTAGTTCCAGGTCTCCGCAAGTCCAATTGGGCCGTTGAATTTTATTGTTCTTAATTTCGTCATCACATGTCGGTAGATGCATGTACGGGATAGCTCTAAGCAGTGGAGTTTCTTTGTTTCCCACCATAAGTTAAGCATCGCCAAGTACCAGAATATGATACCGACCACCTTGCATCATGACTAATTTGTGAAACCATGTGAATTGAGCATCATTGTGCGTCACAAACATGTCTTAATCATTGACGTGTTCTTCTTCTTTTGTTGCAGCTGGAGCAGCATCTTGTGGCATGTGGTCCTAAGTAGGAGTAAGTGAGGGGAAAATGGCATAGCCCCAATCGATCTCTCGCATGATGGGGTGTATGTATCACCGAAGATGTGGGCAGTTTTCATTGGGTGTTTGGCTTTCGAGGGTTTGTTATGATATTAGCAGATTCTAGTGTTGGGAGTCCAGTCTCGCAACCCTATGAAATAAACTTGTTATCATGTGTGTCGATGTGTCAACTCTATACATGTTTCTATTTGGATGTTGGTTGGTTGTTGGTGACTTTTGTTCTAAGTTATTCTCTCTCTCTCTCTCTCTCTCTCTCTCTCTCTCTCTCTCTCCCATCTTGAGAGATGTTGGTGCCTCCCTTTTGAGCAAGGGTAAATAAGTGCTCAGAAATCCCGCTACTAGCTGATATAGCTAGAAGAGCGACTCACAATATTTGGACGTACTAAACATTCCTTTGCAGTCTGAAATCTTCAATGTGGCTTGGTATAAGTGTGGAGGCGGAGGCAATAGCAGGAGAAAGAAGTAGAGGAGGGGTGAAACAGAGAAGAAGTCATGGGACAATATCCAGGAGATTACCAAATTGGAGATCAGTGTGGCAGCGTGAATCACGTTTCTGGGCTTTAGTATGAAACAGTTGGTGTCATCACCAATTATATCTTTAGTGATTATAGCTGGAACCTGATTCTCTAGGCCACAAAGGTATTTAAATTAGACTGGTTCACAAACTATGAAAGAAAATGCATGGCCATATGTTCATCGCTCTTTTATAGTTGCAAACCGTGCCCTCTCCTAAATCTTCATGTATTTGATGATAGCATTCGCTCTTCTAAAGTTGTAACCCATACGGCCATGTTCGTCGTGCTTTTATCGGCCGCCAAGGTAATTAGAAGGTGGCCTCAAATTATCCTGGTCTCCTTGTTTTTCCATCATCTATGCCGCAAATTTTCAAAGAACTCAGCCACCGAGCACACAACTCGGCATGATGCACCCAGGTTGGAATTTTTCCTTCATGCAAATAACCTCCATTTTATTCCTCAAGGGTTTCTTCAAGATATAATCCATCATCCATACTATCACACCCTTCCATCTGTTTTCCCACCAATGCTAAAAAAATGACGCGTGAAAGCGGTAAAATTCCAAAATTCCTATGACTAGGATGCAAAAAAATAGAGGTTAGAGAGTGCTACAAAATGGACTCATCAACTCCCCCAATCTTAGACTTTGCTCACCCCCTAGCAAAGATCACGACTGAGAGAACAGGGTCACCACGTTTATGAAGCATGAATTTATTTTGATCGAATGGTTACATTGAATCAAAATGATAAATGTAAAAGATAGCGAACCAGCATGAACACTCATATATTTCTACCAACAAGATAATTAGAGAGGCTTCCACACCTTTAATTATCTATTACTTAATGGAGGAAGTACAGTCTTATGAAGTACTTTACTAGAGATACATTCTAACAAATAGTGAATCTTTCTCAAAGTACTACTTCTCTATTTTGGAGCCCTTCCCATTCCCCACACAATGTTGAACAAGCTTATTTGCCCGTGACATAGCATTTACTAGTTTTTTGTGATCATCGGGGCTAAGCATGCTTAGTGCTTGCGGGGTAGAACAATAACGATCAAGCCAAATTGCAACTCCAAATTAAATTAGGGATACCTAACTTGTAATTTTTAGAACTAATCTTTTGTCATCATGTTTGTTTCTTCAGAGTAGTTTAGCAACTAATAACCTAACCCATAAGATTGATAGCCTACACTCACTAATAGACAATAGCGGTGGTGTGGAAGACCCTATAGTCATCAGAGAGTGACAAATACATTAGCATTCATCGTAATTCATACATATGATAGATATGTCATAATGTCGCAATACCATCCTCCATCATAAAAAAATTATTCCTCTTCGGTTAGGTGAATCTTGACTTTCATCAAAGGTTATTATCCATGAAAACTAATTGAACTTGGTGAAACGAAAACATAAAAAAGAAGTAAATGATACAGGGTTTACAAATCACCTTGAGCTTAAACACTATGATGACGAGATCACACAATACCTTCAAATTATTGGGCAAAGGATTTCTTCTCTGAAGTATTGGGTCGCGCGGGCAAGGACATGGTGAGGCGACTCGTTGGTCTTCTCGAGATCAGTGTGTTGGCGCTTGTTTGAGCGTACGATCTCCTCCAGGTCAGCGTTGATAACGAAGCAGACATTGAGGGTGGACATGGTGTCATCCACAATTTTCTTCTCGAACCACCTGATACGCTCATGCAAGAGATCACCATGAAGAAAGTGATCCATTAGCATGTACCTCATGTTGGTAAATGCCTTCTCGATA
>NC_057803.1:597581131-597581711 GCF_018294505.1 Triticum aestivum | reverse complement strand
AACGATCGACAATTTTAGTAGGAGCAATGAGTAATTACCAACGAGATTAGATCAATATACGTACTCGACCCCCCCTATACTCGAATCCTGGCTCCGCCACTGTTCTCGATGCCAGGGGGTGCAGCCTTGGCGTGAAGTTCGCATCGGTGAGGTACTTCTTATCCCATCCTCCAGGCAGCTTGATGGATATGAGGGCGCCAGTTGTGAACTTCTTCACAATATTGTTTCTCGGAGAATCTCTTAATAAGTTCCCTCCAACGGCTCATGGATGGTACACGAGAAATGCTAGACTCACGGGCAGTTTATGGGGATTAACGACCTGCTTAGAATAGATTGACTGAGATTTGTTTAAGTGAGGAGGGCCCACCAATGAAAATCGAGGGGGGGATTAGAGAAGGGTACGAAGACAGGTCTGTAAAACTCCGTTGTTTATTTCCGTGTGTGTAGTATTATCGGATGGTACACCCATCGCTGATTGTTGTGGGTTCCTTACGAGCAGGTACATGCTTATTGTTGTTATTGTATTTGACGGATGCAATTTGCGCCTTACTAATGTTCTCTACCTTATATTCCTCCTCAT
>NC_057803.1:597571110-597579401 GCF_018294505.1 Triticum aestivum | reverse complement strand
GTTACAATACAACTTAAGCCTATCGTTTAACATCCTCCCTCAATCTAAACATGTCAAGGTTAAGATTGTTCTTGAAGGCTTGAAGTTGTCGAGCTTGTAAAGGCTTTGTGAAGCCATCAGCAACCTGATCTCCAGTTGGTATAAACCAGATTTCCAAAAGCTTTCTTGCAACTCTTTCTCGAACAAAATGAAAGTCAATTTCTATGTGTTTTGTACTTGCATGAAACAGAGGATTCGCAGAAAGATATGTTGCTCCAAGATTATCACACCATAGACAAGAGACTTGTGATCTTTCAACTCCTAGTTCATCAAGCAGGGTTTCTACCCACATTACCTCAGCAGTTGCATTTGCAAGTGACTTGTATTCTGCCTCTGTGCTGGATCTGGAAACAGTTGCTTGTTTCTTGGCATTCCATGATATGAGATTAGAACCAAGAAAAACAGCAAACCCACCAGTAGATCTCCTGTCATCAGGACATCCTGCCCAGTCTGCATCAGAAAAGGCACTTACTGTGGTTGATGATGACTTACATATTTTCAGTCCTATTCCAGCACTCCCTTGGATATAGCGCAGTATTCTTTTAAAAGCTGTCCAATGCATGGAAGTGGGAGCATGCAAAAATTGACAAACCTTATTGACAGAGAAAGATATATCAGGTCTTGTCAAAGTAAGATATTGAAGTGCACCAACAACACTTCTATACTTAGTTCCTTCTTCTGGACTTAACAGTTCCCCTTCATGTAAGGACAACTTTTCTGTAGTAGACAAAGGAGTACTACAAGGTTTACACCCCTTCATGCCCACACGTCTGAGAATATCATTAGCATATTTCTCTTGAGTCAACAAAATCCCATTAGGTATCTTTTTTACCTCAATACCTAAGAAATAATGTAACTCTCCCAAGTCCTTAAGTGCAAAGTCATTTTTCAAATTCTTGAGTAAAGCTGAGGTGGCCTCTGGTGAGGAGCTAGCAACAATTATGCCATCTACATAAATGAGCATATAGATAATCACCTTCCCTTTCTGAAAGAAGAACAAGGAGGTGTCACCTTTGGAGGGCCAAAAACCAAGTTGCTTTAACTTTGTGCTCAACTTGGAGTACCAAGCTCTAGGTGCCTATTTCAGACCATACAAAGCTTTGTCCAACTTACAAACATAGTGAGGTTTAGTCTCATCGACAAAACCAGGTGGTTGCTTCATGTAAACCTCCTCATCAAGAACGCCATGTAAGAACACATTCTGAACATCCAGTTGGTGAAGACTCCATCCCCTGGTGACAGCAATAGACAAAACAAGTCTAATGGTGGCAGATTTAACAACTGGACTAAACATGTCCTCATAATCAATGCCATAGCGTTGCTTGAAACCTTTTGCAACTAGCCTAGCTTTGTATCTATCTAAAGTGCCATCAGAGTGTCTTTTAATTTTGTACACCCACTTACAGTCTATAATATTCCTCCCTGACTTTGGAGAAACTAAATGCCATGTTCTATTGTTCATAAGAGCATTATACTCTATTTCCATAGCACGCTGCCAGTTTTTATCTCCTAGAGCTTCTGCCGCACTTCTAGGTTCTTGAGAAACAACAAGATTTGCAAATTTAAATTTTTTATCATACCTGGCCGTCCCATCTTTGGGAACCAACGGTTTAAAAATACCTTTTTGGGACCGTGTACTGGGGCGCACAGGAGCAGCAGCCACAGACGATCCACCAGGCGGAGGAGCAGGCCAATCCTCCTCGACTGAGACGTGGTCAGGCGTAGGATCACGCGCCCGTGCAGGCGACAAGACGGGCCGATCCGCCTCGGCTGTGGTGCGGTCGGGGTGGGATCACGCGCCCGCTCAGGCGACAGGGCAGGTTGGTGGACAGGCGATACACGCCCATGGGCCCGTCCGCCAGAGTCATCATGACACGGAGAGGCGGCGGTGCTAGGCGACACACCCGTGTCGGTCCCACCAGGACACGTGCAGCACACGGAGACGCCAGTAGCGGACCCGCTAGCCGAGGGAGGCAGCAAATCAGCGCCTGCCGCCGCAGGCGTGCAGGATCCCGCGCCGCCAGATCTCTCGGGATCGGCAGCCGCAGCGGGATCGTCCTTGTGTTCTGCGCTGGTCAGATTTGGACTGATGTGCTGCATAAAATCATGATGCAAATTGCCATTTTCTGTCACATTTTTTTCACTGTTTCCTATAGCATCATGACTCAGATTAGTAGCACCATTAACCATATGATCAACACTATCATCCCCGGATCAGTAGGATTGAAAAGCTCCGGTTGTAACAAGAGGATTTCGGCTCTCAACCGTGCACCCGCATTAGGATGCAAGGTGGAAAAAGGAAAGATATTTTCATCCAATACCACATCTTTGGAAATATAGACTCTGCCGGTAGATATATCTAGGCATTTGTACCCCTTGTGAAGATTACTGTATCCTAGGAAGGCGCACTGTTTGGATCTAAATTGGAGTTTATGTGTATTGTAGGGCCTAAGATTCGGCCAACAAGCACAACCAAATATGCGTAGAGAAGAATAATTTGGTGTGTCACCAAACAATCGAGTGAGGGGAGTCTCAAAGTTTACAACTTTGCTTGGCATCCTATTGATTAAATAGGTAGCAGCAATGAAGGCCTCATCCCAAAATTTCAAGGGCATGGAGGCTTGAGCAAGTAGGGATAGACCAACTTCAACGATGTGACCGTGTTTACGTTCAGCTGACCCGTTTTGCTGATGAGCATGGGGACAGGAGACATGGTGAGAAATTCCTATTTTTGTAAAGAAAGAATTCAACTTTTCGTACTCCCCTCCCCAATCTGTTTGGAGAGCTAGGATTTTGTGATCAAATTGTCTTTCAACAAGATTTTGAAAGTCATGAAATTTTTGGAAAACTTCAGACTTATGTTTGATAAGGTAGATCCATGTGAATTTACTGAAATCGTCTATAAAACTCACATAGTCTTTCTTTCTTCCTACGGTTTCAACGACAGGACCCCACACATCAGAAAAGATAAGTTCCAAAGGAAATTTTGATTCACTCATAGATTGAGGATATGGTAGTTGGTGACTTTTGATGGGAATAAGCCATGCTCAGGTCCATGGTGACCGGCGAGTGTGCGCGTACGTGCCAGGTCTGTGGCGACCGGCCGTGTGTAGCGTGTGTGCAGTAGCATGGCTGGCAGTAGCTAGCTAGTTCGTTGGTGTGCGTCGTGTGTGCGGCTGTAGCAAACTAGTTTGTTGGTGTGTGTAGCGTGGCTGTAGGGATCTGCGGAGAGGCAGGTCCGGGTCATGTGGATCATGGGTGATCAAGTCAGCTATTAGTGCGTGAGTGCATGTAGTGGAGCAAGTCGTGTGCATAAGAGCCGGGCAGGTTGTTGCCTGGCTGTGTGTGTGCGTGTTGGGTATAAAACCCACCCCCGGTGTATTGGTTGGTTGAGTTGGAGCCAGCCATGTAGACATTGTAAAGGAGAGGAAAGATTAGGGCATGCGTGCGCCCACGGCGGCGTTCGTGCGCCGGCCCGGAATTTCTTATGTCTTCTTCTACCTCCGTCCAGCCGTGAGAGGGAGAGGTAGCTAGGATTGCCCCAATGTTGCAACAACATTTGGTATCAGAGCTTTGTGTCTTGGGCGTGCGTGCCGTGCCGGAGGCGTGGCAGCGATGGCAGCGCTCGCCGGCGGCTGCGCGATGGAGCTCCGGGCCGTGTGTCGGCCTCTGGAGGAGGGCGGTGCTGCAGCTGTCATGGCGCGTGGCGGAGGCGGCGGGCGGTAACGTCGTACGTGCGGCGACCGTGGAGGCCGCCGAGGCACTGCATGGTGGCTGCGGCGGCACGGTCAGGAGGCCGTGGAGGACCTGCGTGGTGGCGGCTTCAACGACGATGACGACACAGGGAGCGTGTCGCGGCGGCTCGGCGCGACAACGGTGGAGGCGCGTGGCACAGAGCTGCGGCGCTCGTTTCGGATGCGTCAGGCGCGTGTATGGGCGCGCGCCGGGCGTGTCAGGCGCGGCGGGACCGTGGTGTAGGGTGGCCGTTGGCGAGCGGGGGTGTGCGCGTTGAGTTGGTACATCACGGGCTCGCCGCACCCAGACGTGTGCGTGCATGTCGGAGGGGGCGCGGGCAGAGCGGGCGGGACGGGTGCTCGACGTGGGCTGGGACGTGGGTGCGTGCCCGGCGCGTCTCTGGGTATAAAACCCCCCGTGTACGTTGTAATGGCAGTGCCCGGAGTCGAGTTCGAGCTCGAGGAAATCATGGCCGTCAGTGCGCCAGGTCGAGTCTGCGGCCGTGACGACGACAACGATGGAAGCTGCACCAACTACGGTGACGGCGGATCATGGCTTAGGGCGTGAATGATGGGAATAAGCCATGCTCAGGTCCGTGGTGACCGGCGAGTGTGCGCGTACGTGCCAGGTCTGTGGCGACCTGTTGTGTGTAGCGTGTGTGCAGTAGCATGGCTGGCAGTAGCTAGCTAGTTCGTTTGTGTGTGTCGTGTGTGCGACTATAGCAAACTAGTTTGTTGGTGTGTGTAGCGTGGCTGTAGGGATCTGCGGAGAGGCAGGTCCGGGTCATGTGGATCATGGGTGATCAAGTCAGCTATTAGTGCGTGAGTGCATGTAGTGGAGCAAGTCGTGTGCATAAGAGCCGGGCAGGTTGTTGCCTGGCTGTGTGTGTGCGTGTTGGGTATAAAACCCACCCCCGGTGTATTGGTTGGTTGAGTTGGAGCCAGCCATGTAGACATTGTAAAGGAGAGGAAAGATTAGGGCATGCGTGCGCCCACGGCGGCGTTCGTGCGCCGGCCCGGAATTTCTTGTGTCTTCTTCTACCTTCGTCCAGCCGTGAGAGGGAGAGGTAGCTAGGGTTGCCCCAATGTTGCAACAACAACTTTTGCCCTTTTGGCATGCGTTACATACAAATTTATTTTCATCATTGCTAGCACACGGGAGCTTATTCTCACTAATGATCTTCCTAACAACAGTGGAAGATGGGTGACCTAAACGTCGGTGCCACCAGTCCGAAGATGGCTTGGTGACACTTAGCACATGCTTCGTGACGTTTCTCCCGATGTGTTTGAGAGGATAGAGACCTCTCCTACCCCTGCCGCGAAGTAGAACCCTCTTCGTTTCCAGATCCTTGACAAGAAAAAAATGAGGGTGAATTTCAACGAAAGTGTCATTATCAAGGGCAAGTTTATTTGCAGAGATCAATCTTTAGTGGCCTCCGGAACGTGAAGAACATCATTTAGGTGAAGATCACGATCTGGGGTATAAATAGTTGTATGACCAATATGATTAATCTCCATACCTGAACCGTTGGTTGTGTGAATTTGCTCGTTGCCGGTGTACATCTCCCGGACCGTGAGCTTCTCCAAGTCACCGGTGATATGGTCAGTTGCACCACTGTCCATATACCAGTTTGTGTCTATGCCGTACTGAGGAGCAGCAATATTTGTCGAGCGCTCTTCCCCTCCATGGTAAGAGGAGTCGTAGCGCTTCCAGCACTTCCACGCCATGTGCCCAACTTTGCCATAGATCTGGTACGTTGGTCTGGCGGCGGAGTTGTTGTTGAAGCCGCCGTCGTTTCCTCCTGGGTCGCCACGACCGCCACCGTCGTTGGGCTTGTTGTTGAAGTTCCGGCCGCGGTCACCACCGCCGCCGCCTTGCTTGTTGTTGTTGAAGACGCGACCGCGGTCACCACCGCCGCCGCCATTGCCGTTCTGCTTGTTGTTGGAGTTGTTGAAGCGCCCACGTGACGCAGCATTGGCGGAGGATTGGGAGGTTCCCCCGTGAAGATTCATACGCGTCTCGAAGCTCAGCAGCTGCGAGTACAGCTCCGGGACAGTCACAGGTTCGACCCGTGAGCACATAGAAGACACCACGGGGTCGAACTCCTCCTCCAGCCCGGCAAGGATATGTGAAACCACATCTTCCTCGTCCACCTTTTTTCCTGAGGCAACTAACTCATCACAAATGGTTCTGATCTTACCAACATACTCTGTAATGGTGGAGTTGCCCTTCTGAAGATTTGCCAGTGCGATCCTGACGTTGATAGACCGCGCTTGGGTATGCGAGGTGAGCATCCCCTACACGGTGTTCCACAGCTCTGCTGCGGTGTGGCAAGTCGCCACCTGAATAGCCATCTCACGTGGTAGCGTAGTCAACAGGTAAGAGAAAACCTGTTGATCACGAGCGTACCAGGTGCCGAACTCAGGGTTGGGGGCCTTCGACTTGGTATTGCCGTCGTCGCTAGTGACCTCGATCTGCATGGGCGGCACCTCCTGCTCCAGATCGAGGAAACCCGTCATCTGCGCCCCCCTAATGGCAGAGAGGACGGTGGCGCGCCAGAGGGCTTCGTTCCCTCTCGAGAGCTTCTCTGTGGCGATGTGTGCAAAAGGAGATGAGGGGAACATATTTGCGGATGAGCTCGCCATGGATGAATCCGGGGTAGGCTCTGATACCATGTAAAAACTAGAGGTTTTGGTGTGAAGCGTATACCTCCTGGCAAGGACGCGTGCGTGCTTATATAATCAACAATGTACAAGATACGGCTGGTGGTTTTGGGCTTGGCCCCTCATCCAAGCTATACAGATTATCTACAAGAGATAGGCTCGCCTCTAACCACCTGCCTTGGGTTACAAGATGATACACACGCACACAATCACAACCGTGACATCGTCACGTTACAATACAACTTAAGCCTATCGTTTAACAGATTTGACAAATCAAGAGATTAGTCAGTCTGAGCAGAATGTTGGTATAGCCTTGAGTAAAAACCTTGTTTATCATGACAGGAGTAAGCACATAGATATCAAGTATCATTATATACGGAACTGTGTTGAGGATGGCAAGGTCAAGATCAACCACGTTAGGACGGAGGATCAGCTCGCGGATATTTTGACAAAATCTCTGCGAAGAATCAAGTTCCAGGAGATGAGGAGAAGAATTGGAGTTCGGTCCGTGAAGTAATGCACTTCATGCTTAGGGGGTGAATGTTAGGATTATAAGCACTCTTGTGGATGTCAAAGTGTAAACTGGACTGTCAGTTTATAAGGCAGTCTCGGACAGTCCGGTATTCAGTTAGGATTCAACCCTTCGTGTGTGTGTTTAAACCTGGTTAGCAGGGTCAGGGCCGGCCGTGGGGCATGGGCAGGGGGGCAACAGCCCAGGGCCCAGCCCAGGGAGGGGCCCATGATGTAGTGCACATACATAATATAGCCAAGCAAAAATAGGTGAGAAAAAAAATTTATGAGAGAAGAAAAACGAGATGAGGTAGGCCCATCAGATAGCAGGTAGCGATTAGCGAAGCGTCACGCACGCTGCACGGCAGGGCCGCTCGTTTCGATTGTGAAACAAATCAATCGAAGATCTCGCGGACGCCTCGCTCTTCTGTTCGTCCACTCGTCGCTGTGGTTGCCTCGGTCACCGCTGTGCGCGTCGCCCGCCGTGCGGCAATCCAGCAGCCGCAGCCCGCAGCAGTACGTATACGTATGTATGTGAGCAGTGAGCGCAGCTCACAGCAGTACGTATACGTATCCATGCATAACTCTCTGTACCATGTTCCTGATCCATCCCTGCAAACCCCAATTTCAGTAATTTCTTTTATTTTTTAGAACGTATTCAACTATTCATCCATGATCCATCCTCTAATTTCAGTGTACACGAAGTTCCAAATTTTAATGTATAATTTTCGAATTCAATCTTTCATAGTATGTATTCAACCATCTTTTTTTTTGTCATTCTATGCACATGTCTAGGGTTCCAATCATTCAAATCATCCGATGTATAAATTTCTAATTCCTTGAATAATTTTTTCTTCATAATATTAGGACATTAGCCCGTCATGTTGCCTAAGAAGCATTTGTTAGTTTGCTCAAACAAAGAGGAAAAAGATAGAAAGGGATCTGAAGATTCAACAACTGAAGGGTACTTAAGTATTATTGTTGTCGATGGAGTCAGTTGAATTTGGTTCTTATTTAAGGTAATCATATCATGTTACTTTCAATTTTCTATCTTTTTATTATTTCTGTCGTAATATGGCATTGTCCAACAATTATTATGTTTAAGTTTATGTACCACGCACACGCATACATATATATGATCTTAGGACATAGGGGCATCATATATAACCTCTGTTTCGCCTAGGGCCTCCCGAAACACAGGGCCGCCCTGAGCAGGGTCGCGTCTTGTTGGGCAAGTTCAGTAGGCCGTGTTGGGCGCGAACTCTCTGTAAAACTATATATAAGTCGAAGCAATAAAAGGAGGAAGGTTGAGCTGTTGTGATAAGATTTATGGGCGTACAAGTG
>NC_057803.1:597564102-597569256 GCF_018294505.1 Triticum aestivum | reverse complement strand
CCCCAACATTGCCATGGAGGCCATCGCCGAGCTCAGGGCCCAGCTCCACGCCCACCTCTCCTCCATGTACGCCACGGTGAGTCCTTTCCCTCACCTCTAGAGCCACACCGTGCTCTCTGCTCTGACAGTCTCATTGCCGTGATCGATCTAGGGTGCCGTGGACGCGTATTTCCAGCAGCTGCAGGAGCTGGACGAGGGCAGTGGAGGCACGGGCTACGTCGCCGAAGTCCTCAACATCTTCCTCAATGACGGCGACAGGATCCTCAGGGACATCGACGCCCTGCTGTCCGTGTCGCCTCCCCCACGCCACGCCCGTGGCCTTGTTGTCCACTTTCTCCTCTCGTCTCGGATACTGACTGACTTGCTCTGCCTCTGCTTTGCCATCCGCAGGAACCAGCCCCTGCACGAGGTGGAGTTCTGCAAGGTGGACGCCCTGGTGCAGCAGCTCAAGGGGAGCAGCTCCACGTATGATGACGATTAGCCCTTCCTTTTCTATATATCCCCCGCCCATTTTTAACTCTCTGTTTCCGTGTTTCTCGGCTACATCGATTCAGATGTGTTTGTCACGGGCATGCCCATCATGTCGGTTGCAGTGTCGTGTCGCGATAATTAAAAGAAACGAGCTTAGTTCTGCTTCTTGTACTAACGGAAGTACCCATATTCATGCCAACAGTAATGTTATTAACTTTGTAATATTTATTAATCATGTGCTATTCAGCGACAGCGCAACGCCAATGGACGTTTTTTCTAGCGTGTCCATGTTTCTATTCGGATTGCAGTGTCTGTCGTTGTCGACTATCATATGCACATAAGTAGAAGAGTTGAGTTTAGTTGTGTTTTCAGTTACCTAATTGTCGGTATTCCTGTCTATGGCAAATTTTTGTCGTCTTGCAAACATTTTTAATATTACTAAATCTGCCATTCGCCAACGACAATATTCTAGGCCAGCAATAAAAATTTGTCGTTATAGAAATATTAATTCATGGTATTTACGGACGGCTACTCTACATATATTATGCCGAGTGCCATTTTTTTAGTTTATTCACTGCATCGGCATTATTTCTATTCGGATGTGTCGGTGCAGGGAGCGAGCGTACGTCATGGAATTTGCGGCTCGTGTTGTTTAACCTTAAGAGCTGAATTTAGTTGTGTTTTCTATAATGGAAGTACCAATGTCCATTCCAATCTTATGGCTCGGCCATGAAAACTTTGCCGTTTTGTAAATATCTCTAGCACTACTGATGCCGTAAGGCCAATGTTTCTTCTTCTGATTCTTCAAACAATTTACTGTGTTGACAGCCATGATAGAAAATGGCCCCTTGAGAATATTACTGTGACAACCCATGTATGTTTATGTGTATCAACATACTATAGGATTTAATAAGATTCCAAACATTCTAGTTTTCTGATGTTGCTCTTTTTGCCATGTATCAGTGTTGGTGCAAAGAAAGTGAATCTCCCTTGCATGGACTTCCAAAAGTTCTACGTGGCAAAAAACAAAAAAGGGTTAGTACTCAGTATCTCATTATATATATTGCACAATAATGATTTTGTACTGTATGTGTTGGTCAAATCATGTATGCAAGCCTGCCAGCTTATTTCGTCTTCTATGACACTAGTTTTAGCTCGTACTAATATGACATTCTTAAGAACTAACCTACTTTTTCACTTTGTCTCGAATCAGCTGATTGATAGAACTCAGTTCTATATTTGAATACATGTCTCTTTGATTATTCTCTTGTAACTTGTTGGCTCTAACCTCCTGTTTATAGCGCAACTGAGTTTTGAGATAGCTAGTTTTTTTTTCAAACAGAGGTTTTCTTTTTGCTGGGCCAAACAGAGGGTTTCAATTGCTCTACCATTTAAATTTATTTTGATCAACCTCTTCAGAATTGACAGTGTGATATTTTTGCATTGTTCAGATGCCTCATGACATTGACTCTTCTTAAGGGTGATTTCTGTGACGTGCGCAACAAGCTTCAGACTTTGATGCAGGTAGCACTTTATGTAATGTGTACCTATGTAGGCTTTGGACTTCCAGTTTCTTGCTATTATGATAATATTTGGATTGGATGTATATTATTCAACATAAAAAGAAGAACCTTGATATTATTATTCTTGTTGCTGCTGAAATTTATCTGGCAATATATTGTTTGGTTTTTGGAGCACATAGGTTGTGGTCTTTGAAGGTCCCGTTTGGCTGTCAAATATTGTTTTCTTCATCTTATCATAATGTTTTGGCCGTCTAACTCGGTTCCTTATGTTCCCAGATTAAGTTTAAAAAGTTAATATCTTCCAAGTACCAGAATAAGATACCTACTACATTGCAAAATGTCTGATTTGTGAAACCATGTCGTAATCATTACTTTATTTTTCTTTTGATGCAGCTGGAGCAGCAGATCGCGTCCTTGGTTAGTATGTGGTAGTAATCAACGGAAAAAGAGCATAACCTCGTGAGATTCCAGGCACAATGATGTGTGTGTACCTCTGAAGTGGTTGTGTTGTGTTGGGCTTTGGTCGAGCACACGGAGTCACATGGCAATTCTTGCTTCGGAAGTTGGGGCTCACGAACACCCCACGAATTGAACTTGTTGTCTTTTCTATCGACTTATGCGTCTGTCAACTCTATATACCTTTGTGTCATGAATGGCCCATAGGTCGTGTGTAAACTCTATACCTAGCTTGTTGTTTGGTTGGTGGGTGGTGACTAGGTTTTGTTGTGTGTTGGTGGTTCTTTTTATCATCTTATGAAACGTTGGTGCCTCCCGTTTGGGTGAGGAGTGGGTGCCCGTATTGAGCTCTCAAGTCTCATTTTTTGGCCGGTATACCGAGATGTGTTGTTCGTCGGCCTCCTCCACCACCAGAACCTCACAGCATCACTGCTGCAGCAAACTGTCTAATCTGCCGCCCAGAGGAGAGAGAAGATATGTTGGGGCGGGGCGCTGAAAGGTGATGCAGGACACCATCTAGCAGGCAAATCCAAAGTCCATCTTGGAGGTATTGGATGCATTTTCTTGGAAGTAGCAATCCAATAAAGATACTCTGCTGAAGCAAACTGAGAAGGGCTTGGAAAGGTCAGAGAAAATGTTATTGTCAGAGGTGCCAAAACTAATAGGGATGATGTCAAAATAAACATAGTTCGGCGGCTCCAAAAAAGAGTCGTGTACAGTTCGGAAGCTATAGGAAACATGGTTCGCTCATCATGGCCTACTCACTCCTAAAAGTCGTAGTACTGGGTGGAAAAACTCAGAGTAACTCGGCACTGAAACAAAAAAAAGTTGAGTTGCTAGAGTGAAATACTTGAGAATTTTGGTTGAGGATCTTATCTTGGAGTTCGACCACATATACTTTGCTTTTCTCCTCTTGATAGTATGACTATTCTACACTCTGTGTGAATCTTGGAATCACTAAAAGCCTATAAAACTGTACTTTAAGAACTTGAGGCACACAACCACTTGAAGAAATAGTTGTACTGGTCAACCTTGATGTTTCCACTAAGGTTTATGGACTAATTTCCTAAGATAAACTCATAAAACGTTCATTATCTCAATTGCTTTCTCCTTAATCACAAAAACCTATATTAAGGGTATATAAGTTGTGCTTTCAATGTTGTAGTTTAGCCACGAGTTTGAAGTATTATTGTTAACTTTATGTCATATTTGTGTCGTTTTAGAACCAGCATGTTCATTTTTTATTTTAATTCGAACTCCAAACATTAGTTAATGCATGATCTAAAATGTTCTGTATGGAAATAGAACTTATTTGCAGTGGAGGAGCACGGTACAAATAAAGATAGAATGAGTTTCAGCCTTTTAGGTACTTGCAATTGCTCAGGATACCCTCTTTTAGCTGCTAGGTCTATAGATAACAAATTGTAGGGTAGCTAGTGGAGTAGATTAAAAAAAACATCTCATCTTCGCTCTCTTATTGCTAGAACTGATTTTAGATCACCAAATATACCAGTTCTATTGCAATGCTCTTAAGCTGCATTCCGTGCACCTGCAAAACACAAAATGTGGCTACTTATGGCATACGCCACAAGAAAATATATCAACTGATGTGTGAATAGTACACACATTCACTTAACTCTTTTCTTCTCACATGGCTCATGAGTGCTCGTAATTTGATCAATATTTATGCGCACACAATACACCACAAAATATGCATATATTTTTAATATGATAAGAGATGGATGCAACATGGTATACTCGCACAACTAGCTAAGAAAAATCTGCAATCGAGACATACATTTTTCTAAAAAAGAGGTTAGTACCTCCGTCCTTTGTATCATTGTGATGCACACAACCATTCGAGACATACATCCTTTGAAGAAAATCATGGAATTAATATATGATATATTGCAAGGCTTTGATGGTTACTACCCGAAATCAATCCGTTGGAGTGGCACATGTATAAATATGGATGCCACCACCACTGCATATGTCAGAAGTAACGCTAAAAAAGCAAGAAGAAAGCTTGAAAGAAGAAAAGAATTACAAAGATTGTGTAACATTGCTTTTTTAATATACCATCAGCATAGTCACCTAAAAAAGTCAAATGACACTCACACTCTTTCCTGGCTTCTCTTAATCCTTCCTTTCACACCAACCATCATCCTACATAAAAACATAAATTAGTTAATTAATGGAACACATCATTCGATAATTGTAAACACCAAGTTAAATAGAAAATATTAGGTTCCACAATATGGTGTGATTACATGAAGAAAAGGGCATGTCAAGATGCAGGGCACAATTTTAAAAATGGCACAATAGTGCTCTGTGTATGAAAAAAATACAAAATACCAAAATAAATAATAAATGATTGAAACAATTAATTTCATGATTGGATTATTTAAGAATTGTGTCACTACAAAAATGGTCAGTTGTGGAATCCCCGCCCATCTTATACAACATTTTAATGGTAGAGGGAGATTCAGACTATGAAATAACTTATTATATTACTAGTCCTATGAGTACCATTCATGGTATTCGAGAGATTATATCTCACTTAGATAGACTTTATATACATAGATGAAACATATATCAACCCTCAGAAAAATATCAACCACAACTAACAGTTAAAATAATAGAAATTTTTATTCTTAACAGGAACCAGAATGATCAAGTTAACAACAGAAGTATATGTAAAAAA